>NC_091234.1:5748248-5870748 GCF_040958095.1 Procambarus clarkii
GTGGTTGTGAAGCAGTGAAGATTTTTTTTTCTTTTAAAAATCGTGTATGAATAATTCTAAGTCCACGTGGACATAAATTCGGGTTAATTGAGATTAATTCGAATTTTCATGTCAGGTGAGCGCCCAATATACTATCCTTATTCGTTAGAACATATCAGTAATGCCATCATTATTTTAGCATCCAAAAAGTGTTATTTGATTTTTGCCGACTTAAACGAATTTTCGGAAAATTGTGTGGTTGTTATTTTGGACAGAGTCCTCTTTGATAATTTGTGATGTGTGATAACTTTGGTAAGCGTAATTAATTTGAATTCGCGGGTCAGGTGCAAGATCCGCATGCCGTTATGATTCCTCAGACTGTGGCAGTAATGTAATTCTAATTTTAAAGTAAGGAATGTCGAATTCAATTTTTTAGAATTAAGCGATTTTTTTTTAAATTTAGTTGGAGAAATCCTTAGTCCAGTTTTGTGTAAAATCTGAGTTTTTGCTGAAAATTCGAATTCTAATGTCAAGTGAGTAGCCCAGGAGTCATTATTATTAATTAGACTGTGCCGTTAACGTAAACCTTGTTCTCAAGTCCGTACAGGTAAAAAATGAATTTTAAGCGTTAAAGGGAAAAAGCGCTGGACTTGTGATTTAGCCAGGAACCCAAAACCACTAGCATAAGCGGTCACTTTGTTTCGTTACATTCCATCTTGCGTACGAGTATAGTATAATCATTATTAGTCCATCCATTTAATTTACTCCATTATATAAGTAGTCAATTATTTAATATAGTTTTCTTTAAATAATGGTTAAGGTAATATTTTTTTATTTTATATAGAGTGCGAGACTCAGTTTTAAGTGAAACGGTCGATTGTGCTTTTAGAAGATTTTAGTGTTACAATGCACGCTCTATGAAACAAGTGTTTAATTTATAGTAAACCGCATTTAGTAACAAATAATTTACTTAAAGTACAATGATTTTTAATTTTTTAAATGTTTAATTTTGTTTGGTAATCTTTTTTGTTAATAGAGTTCAGTTAGGGTAAGCTTTCCTTTCATCGCAGTAATTACAATTTTAGGTCGTATAAAAAGAGAAATGAATTTCATTCATTGGACGCCTGGGGTCAGGGTGACAACGACACTTGTCAAAATTGTGTAAACAACAGGGAGATGTAAGGCTACTCGTAGGATTAAGACATTCTTATTATACTTGTCATAACTCTGAGCACAAGACTGGACGCATGGACGATTTTTAAAGAGTTGTGTTGGTTTTTGTTGTAAATTATTTTATTGTTAATCATTTATGGAGACACGAGTTTCGTTGAATTTTCACTTTGATCCGACGACGGGGTTTAAAGTCATAGGTTTTGTGGAAATGGTTGACTCCAAGTATGGACAAGGCGCATAAGTAGACGGGGATCAAAGGATCTCTCAGGTAGACCAGGGAATGCCCAGGGTGGGACGACTGGTCCGGGTGGCCAGGGGAACGAGAGCCCTGGAGGATGAAGTAGAATGAACAATCAATATAAAACAAATGTTAAAGTAGATCCTTTAGTTAGAATTCATTAAAATTTTCCTAAAGGCAATGATATGGATTTGTTAACTATCCTTAACTCAGGTAGCAGATTTTGACCTTGCTCTGGGATTTTCCATCCTCCAACAAACCGAGAGTTATGCCTATGCTTCCGCCAGGTTGTTACCTGTCTTTTCCCAGGTCTGATTTGTTCATCTGTCCAGTTGATCCACCCACTTGTGAACTCCAATCTGTGAAGACCAAGGTGGGAGGCACGTTACACAAAGTCATCTTCCCCCCCCCCCCCCACCAGACGCAGTAACTCGTAAATTGTTTATGTAGGGTGAGTGACATTACACTAGTCACTCGACCGACACCTCACGCCACTAACGAGGTAGTCTAGGCCAGCATGCTATCTACAATGACGCAGTCACCGGATGTAAACGTCTTACACTATCCTGGGTAGCTGTCTCGACGTCACCGCCCCCCACCAGCTGCGTCGTCAAGACTGCAGGCAGACAGGAAGTGGAGTTTGAGAGGTCAAGAGAGGGAGCCAGCTAGTAGCAGTACTTATCATTCTCATCTCTAGATCCGTGGTTCTGTCGTCGGTTCTAACGGACAAGCAAAAAAGGCGGTCATAAGGCAAACGGCACGGTCCCCATAGAGTATAGCTGAATCGCCATAGACAAGGGGCAAAAGTTACCTCCTATGGCCCAAGTTCGATTCTACGAGAATAGACACAAATCGTGTTGATGGCTTAGTAGTCTTGTGACATCAACAAATGCCTGGGATACCATGAACCATCAGAAACGTCATGTTTAATTGGGTTTAAAACAAGGTTTCTTAATTGACTTCAGTGGAGGGGGGAGGGGGTTGTAACAGTCGAAGCTGTTTAAGAAAGATTGCTGTATTGAAGGTAGTGTGGATACACCCTTGTAAAAACATGCAGTGGAGTGGTAGTTATGCCTTGGAAAGTTGGAAAGGGTTCATCTCAGGAGATTAGAGCAGAGATGTGTAAGCAAGGATCACCAGCTTCTCCTTGTGGTTGAATTATCCTTTATGAGTAACTCAAGTATTAAAGTAACTGTAATTAATAACTTCTGTTGTCAAGTACTTTGATTAATTTAACGTCAGTTATGAATAAAGAATCAAATCCTCTTCTTTCGTTCAAGGGCAGATGACTCGGGCAGAACTGGCAACACCAGTCTTAAGTCTCAGCCTCTTGCTGAGACTAGCAAGAGGCTGGTCTCACCCCCCCCCCCTTCCACCTTCAACCTCCCTCTACTCCAAGACTCCATCTTACTTGTGTAAAGGAGGAAATGTATATGTTTATCTCTCAGAATGTTCGGTAATATGTTTATTGCTTGTGATGTGTGTCGTTGAAGGTATTAACACGATGTACTGAACGGGGTGAGAATAGCTTGAGCTACCTCATCCCTTTGTGTGTATTTTACCTCAATAAACTTATTTCAATTTCAATTCAAGACTCCATCTTGTTGTTAATTCAGCAATGTAGAGAAATTCAAGTTATCATTCAATATTGTATTTTATAATTTACCTGCTCAAGTATCTAGGTAATTTTCCAATTGTTTTGGAATGATGATTAAGTCGCCTTCAGCGATCAGTACAAGATTGATCTTTGCTAATCATCCTTCAAGATTAATTTGGCAACTAAGACTAGGTAAGTCTCTCAGCTTGAGAGAGCAGGCTAAGAGTTAGTGCGGTTTGGGGAGCGACGGGAGGAGGTGTCTGCTCCCTAGGGGGAGGTCAAGGTCACGACCTCTGGCCCAGGACTTTGTAGGGGGGTAAGATAAAAGTTTGTACATTAATGTATTGATTGATAACGTCATGCCATTAACCATATTAGGATATTGTCAGCTAGGAAGTGTTCCTTTATAACTAATTTGTGTTTTAATAAATTTGATTATTCATTTATACGTGTTTAGTGAGTTTTCCCTGAATTGTGTTTCATGATTATGCGGATGTTGAGATCCTTGGCTTTAGGCAGTAACACCATGGGTTCCCTGTAAGTTTCTGTATCGATTCAATAGATTCAGTGAGTTACATTTAATAATAAATTCATCCCTCCTATTCATAACTGAGGATCAAAATTCGGAGAATTATGTCTAATTGGCGGTTTCCTGTTTCATTGTCAATTACGGGGGTAATCAGGGTGGAGTGAATCAGTTAGTGGCAGTGGAATGTTCTAAAGTTCTCAAGAATTGCTGCTGGCTGATCAGGTACACTGCCTTGTTGGTGTAGTACTTAGGTAATCAAATACCTAGGTGACAAGGTGTTGACACTACTACAAGGTGTGACACTACAGGTTGCAGTGGTAACTCTGGGGGAACCCTAGAATAGTTAACTAATGGAGTGATAATGGAAAAAAGGAAGCCATTACCACCGGTCCCCGTTACAACTGATTTAACAGTTATATGAGGTGACACAGCTGAGTGACCCATTGTATGGGGGTCATCTACAGATGACTGAACCTTTGTATGGGTTGTTTCAGCTTAATTACCCACTTAATGGGGGAGCATCAGATGACTGATGTGCTGTATGGGGTGCCTAGGCTGACTGACCTGCTGTAAGGGGTGCCTAGGCTGACTGACCCGCTCTAAGGGGTGCCTAGGCTGACTGACCTGCTGTAAGGGGTGCCTAGGCTGACTGACCCGCTGTAAGGGGTGCCTAGGCTGACTGACCTGCTGTAAGGGGTGCCTAGGCTGACTGACCCGCTGTAAGGGGTGCCTAGGCTGACTGACCTGCTGTAAGGGGTGCCTCAGCTGACTGACCCGCTCTAAGGGGTGCCTAGGCTGACTGACCTGATGTAAGGGGTGCCTAGGCTGACTGACCTGCTGTAAGGGGTGCCTAGGCTGACTGACCCGCTGTAAGGGGTGCCTCAGCTGACTGACCCGCTCTAAGGGGTGCCTAGGCTGACTGACCTGCTGTAAGGGGTGCCTAGGCTGACTGACCTGCTGTAAGGGGTGCCTAGGCTGACTGACCCGCTGTAAGGGGTGCCTCAGCTGACTGTCCACCTGTAAGGGGTGCCTAGGCTGACTGACCCGCTGTAAGGGGTGCCTAGGCTGACTGACCTGCTGTAAGGGGTGCCTCAGCTGACTGTCCAGCTGTAAGGGGTGCCTAGGCTGACTGACCCGCTGCATGGGGTGCCTCAGCTGACTGTCCAGCTGTAAGGGGTGCCTAGGCTGACTGACCCGCTGCATGGGGTGCCTAGGCTGACTGTCCCGCTGCATAGGGTGCCTCAGCTGACTGACCGGAGAGACTGGAAAAACGTGCAGACTTTTCCACGAGGGGTGTGAGTGCACACCTACACTCTGGCACCATAACAGGAGGCCCGACAGCTGAGTAGAAAGCGCTTGTTATACGTAGTCCTAAGGTACCGAGTTCAATTCCCGGTGGAGGCAGAAGCAAATGGGCAGCGTTTCTTTCACTCTGAAGATTCTGTTCACCAGCAATACATAGGTACCTGGGAATTTGACAGCTGATACGAGCCGCTTCCTGGGGATGTGTAAGAAAAAGGAGGCCTGGTCGAGGACCGGGTCCCGGAGACGCTAAGCCCCGAAATCATCCCAAAATAACCTTAAGATAACCACACTCCACCAATCACAAACAGCAGTCAATCACTCCGCCACCGAGACAGACCATGATGGCGTGATAAAATTATAGTCATAAATACTATCTTTTACTTAACAGAATCTACAGAAAATATTAAAATTATTATCGCAGACAACCTAATTCAAAATTTTTAAATATTTATCTCATATTTATGTTATAATTAATAATTAAAATAATGCTAGTATCGGGGCGAGTGATACAACTCTCATAAGGCGAAACAAGTTACTGTGCTCGCACTTTTGAATGAATGAATGACAAATAGTAATTATAAAACTACCAAGATCGCCAGAGAGAGAAACAGAACAATAAGTTAGCGCTGATGGACATCTTTACGTTTCCACAGATCTCGACTAAGAGGACATGTTGCGGTTGGTATATAAAAGTGGTGGTTTGTTTGGCGGGCGTTCAGTAGCCAGGCGGGGCGGGCGGGGCCTCGCCACGTCTTCGGTGACGCTGGCAGAGAAGACGCTCAACCAGCCGCTCATGTCTACCCAGATGACACGGCCGGGCGGGATCGCCTCCTTCATGCGCCTACCAGTACACACCCACACTCAAGGTGAGCTTCCCTGGCAAGTCTCTCTTGCACCTCCCAGTACACACCCACACTCAAGGTGAGCTTCCCTGGCTAGTTTCTCCTGCACCTCCCAGTACACACCCACACTCAAGGTGAGCTTCTCTGGCAAGTCTCTCTTGCACCTCCCAGTACACACCCACACTCAAGGTGAGCTTCCCTGGCAAGTTTCTCCTGCACCTCCCAGTACACACCCACACTCAAGGTGAGCTTCTCTGGCAAGTCTCTCTTGCACCTCCCAGTACACACCCACACTCAAGGTGAGCTTCCCTGGCAAGTTTCTCCTGCACCTCCCAGTACACACCCACACTCAAGCTGAGATCTCTTCCCTGCGCCACTATTCCTCTTGTGTCATAATGAACACCTCTACTGACTGACCTTCTCTAACTTGCGTTTCAAGTATTAACAAATCAAAAACTTAGAAATCGGTAAATTTGTTCTATGGTGTATTAGCAAAGTTTTATTTTATACACGTCCAAATATTATGACACTTTTTATTGTGACAGAGATTGCTCAATTTATTCACAACATTCCTTCAATAGAACTGAACAGCAATTTTTTCTAAAGTAGTTAGTCGTTTAGACCTCTGTCCTTACCGCACCCTGTACTCGCCAACAAATTCAAAACGCTCGATAATTCAACAGCCAAATTCTTCATTTCTGAATTATATATATATGTCGTACCTAGTAGCCAGAACGCACTTCTCAGCCTACTATGCAAGGCCCGATTTGCCTAATAAGCCAAGTTTTCCTGAATTAATATATTTTCTCAATTTTTTTTCTTATGAAATGATAAAGCTACCCATTTCATTATGTATGAGGTCAATTTTTTTTAATTGGAGTTAAAATTAACGTAGATATATGACCGAACCTAACCAACCCTACCTAACCTAACCTAACCTATCTTTATAGGTTAGGTTAGGTTAGGTAGCCGAAAAAGTTAGGTTAGGTTAGGTTAGGTTGGTTAGGTAGTCGAAAAACAATTAATTCATGAAAACTTGGCTTATTAGGCAAATCGGGCCTTGCATAGTAGGCTGAGAAGTGCGTTCTGGCTACTAGGTACGACATATATATATATATATATATATATATACATATATATATATATGTCGTACCTAGTAGCCAGAACTCACTTCTCAGCCTACTATTCAAGGCCCGATTTGCCTAATAAGCCAAGTTTTCCTGAATTAATATATTTACTATAATTTTTTTCTTATGAAATGATAAAGCAACCCTTTTCTCTATGTATGAGGTCAATTTTTTTTTATTGGAGTTAAAATTAACGTAGATATATGACCGAACCTAACCAACCCTACCTAACCTAACCTAACCTATATTTATAGGTAAGGTTAGGTTAGGTAGCCAAAAAAAGCTAGGTTAGGTTAGGTTAGGAAGACGAAAAAACATTAATTCATGAAAACTTGGCTTATTAGGCAAATCGGGCCTTGAATAGTAGGCTGAGAAGTGCGTTCTGGCTATTAGGTACGACATATATATATATATATATATATATATATATATATATATATATATATATATATATATATATATATATATATATTAGGATATTTTGGTAGCAGTCTTTCCTGTAGACATATATTATTAAATATGACCGAAAAAGTAAGATTAATAATTCTAACACGAATTTTCTCAATCTTTCGTACATTTCTTTTACCTGTTGGAGGTAAATCAAAAATCAATTCTCCAAAATTCATTTTTATTTCTAGTCTGACGCGACACGAGCGCGTTTCGTAAAACTCATTACATTTTCAAAGACTTTAGTTTACAAATACACAACTGAATAGAACTTACGCATCTCCGATTTTATATCTACATTTTAGTGAGGTGGATGGGGTGAGGTGGCATTAAGAGGGTATTAATTTCATCAACACAAGACAGAACAAGAGGTGGCATTAATAGGGTATTAATTTCATCAACACAAGACAGAACAAGAGGTGGCATTAATAGGGTATTAATTTCATCAACACAAGACAGAACACGAAACAATGGGTATTGAATAGAAGTGTTTGTAGAAAGCCTATTGGTCCATATTTCTTGATGCTTCTATATTGGAGCGGAGTCTTGAGGTGGGTAGAATATAGTTGTGCATTAATTGGCTGTTGATTGCTGGTGTTGACTTCTTGATGTGTAGTGCCTCGCAAACGTCAAGCCGCCTGCTATCGCTGTATCTATCGATGATTTCTGCGTTGTTTACTAGGATTTCTCTGGCGATGGTTTGGTTGTGGGAAGAGATTATATGTTCCTTAATGGAGCCCTGTTGCTTATGCATCGTTAAACGCCTAGAAAGAGATGTTGTTGTCTTGCCTATATACTGGGTTTTTTGGAGCTTACAGTCCCCAAGAGGGCATTTGAAGGCATAGACGACGTTAGTCTCTTTTAATGCGTTCTGTTTTGTGTCTGGACAGTTTCTCATGAGTAGGCTGGCCGTCTTTCTGGTTTTATAGTAAATCGTCAATTGTATCCTCTGATTTTTGTCTGTAGGGATAACGTTTCTATTAATAATATCTTTCAGGACCCTTTCCTCCGTTTTATGAGCTGTGGAAAAGAAGTTCCTGTAAAATAGTCTAATAGGGGGTATAGGTGTTGTGTTAGTTGTCTCTTCAGAGGTTGCATGGCGTTTCACTTTCCTTCTTATGATGTCTTCGACGAAACCATTGGAGAAGCCGTTGTTGACTAGGACCTGCCTTACCCTACAGAGTTCTTCATTTCTTGAAGAACTCTGTAGGGTAAGAACTCAAGAAGAGTTCTTCTTGAAGAACTCCGAAGAAGTTCGAAGAAGGCCGAAGTGGGTTTCCAGGCTTGTGCGTCTTGACATTTCCATACGCATATCCAGGTTTATATTCCCCAATGATCTTTGGCAGGTGGAGTCCGGATTTCTTGGCGTTCACAGTTTCGATCAGTTTGTTGACCTTTGCTTTTAATTCGGCTGTAGTGTCCTTCGTTACCCTTTGGAACTTAGTTTGGTCAGAGAGTATGATGTTCATTTTCGCCAGATATTCGTCTTTTTTAAGAATGACATATATTGGCGACTTGTCACCTCTCCTGACAACTATCTCCTTGTTCTCACGAAGGCTTTTAGCTGCCGCTTTAAGCTCGGGGGACAGTATGGTGCTTCTGTAGTTGCCTCGATTCTTTCCTCCTTCTGCAATAAGTTCTGCTTGTAAGGTATCTTTGGTAGTGACCTTCTTTTGTGTCTCGAGGTCGAATATGTCGTCCAACAGAATTTCCAACTCTACTTTCCGGGCCATTTCACTCGGTCTGGATATAACATGACAGTTTATGCCCAGATTTAGGAGAGTGACTTGGTCCTCAGTGAGGTTAATTCCTGCAAGGTTCAGGAAGCCATCTCTTGGTCGTGGAATTGCCATAGGTCCTCCATATAATGTTGTTAGTTTCTTGATAATCCTTGTTTCAGTGCTGAGGTGATGTTGGTCTGTGAGGATGTCGAGGTGTTGTTCAATGCGGGTACGGATACTATGGTCGATGTTGCTATTTCTCCATTCGTTTGTAGCATGAAGTAGTTGCGTTTTGTTGTCTTTGATTTCATTCTCTGCCTTGTATATTTTACAGGAACTTCTTTTCCACAGAAGTGATTTTCGATTTACCTCCAACAGTGAAGCGTAATGTACGAAAGATTGAGAAAATTCGTGTTAGAATTATTAATCTTACTTTTTCGGTCATATTTAATAATATATGTCTACAGGAAAGACTGCTACCAAAATACACTAATATATATATATATATATATATATATATATATATATATATATATATATATATATATATATATATATATATATATATATATATATGTCGTACCTAGTAGCCAGAACTCACTTTTTGGCCTACTATTCATGGCCCGATTTGCCTAATAAGCCAAGTTTTCCTGAATTAATATATTTTTTCTAATTTTTTTCTTATGAAATGATAAAGCTACCTATTTCATTATGTATGAGGTCAATTTTTTTTTATTGGAGTTAAAATTAACGTAGATATATGACCGAACCTAACCAACCCTACCTAACCTAACCTAACCTATATTTATAGGTAAGGTTAGGTTAGGTAGCCAAAAAAGCTAGGTTAGGTTAGGTTAGGTTGGTTAGGTAGACGAAAAAACATTAATTCATGAAAACTTGGCTTATTAGGCAAATCGCGCCTTGAATAGTAGGCTGAGAAGTGCGTTCTGGCTATTAGGTACGACATATATATATATATATATATATATATATATATATATATATATATATATATATATATATATATTGTGACGGAAAAGTGTTGGAGTGTTGATGTTCGGCAGTCCTCCAATGGCAGGTGTCAAAGCCTGGTCACACTTAAAACAAAAATATAGACTGCTTGCCTGTTGTCTGTGGTAAGTGAGAGGGAGGAACACGTAAAACACAAAGTATGAACAATGAAACTTTAATATATTTACTTTAAACATATATGAAAATAAAGACAAATCTCGGGGAGTTAAAAATTCAATGAAATAATAAAGAACTGCAAAGACAATGTGAGACACAATAATACAAAAGAGAAAATTTAAAAATGGTGCTGAGAATATCGGCTATGGCTGAAACCTCCCTTCGTATACGAGCTAATGAGCTAGTATATCAGAGAGAGATGTCAACGCTAACAGCACAAGGAATATTCTGAAGTTGATAGCTGGTCAGGCTCAGACGTCGACTCGGGTAGAGGGCGCTTAGGTGCGGTGTGCAGGTGCACGGCTGCCGAGTCACCAATCAAGAGCAGGCAGGCTGGTGAAGGGTAGTTAGCTGGTTTGATGACGAGCCGGCGTGTGGAGGACGTGTGGACTGGGGGGATTTTGGGTACGTTTTGCCTCCTGGTCAAAACGTTTTGTGCTACTGGTGACGTATGTTGAATGTAGCATCTTGAATGTAGCATCTTGAATGTTGATTGTTCATACTTTGTGTTTTGCGTGTCTTCCCTTACGTTACCACAGACAAACAGGCAAGCAGTCTATTTTTTTTTTTTGTAAGTGTGACTAGTGAGATGGCACTTTCCGGGCCATCTCACTCGGAGAAATAGCAACATCGACGAAAGTCTCCGTACCCGCATTGAACAACACCTCGATATCCTCACAGACCGACATCATCTCATCACTGAAACAAGGATTATCAAGAAACTGACAACGTTATATGGAGGACCAATGGCAATTCCACGACCAGGAGATGGCTTCCTGAACCTTGCAGGAATTAACCTCACTGAGGACCAAGTCACTCTCCTAAATCTGAGTATAAACTGTCACGTTATGTCCAGACCGAATGAAATGGCCCGGAAAGTGGAGTTGGAAATTCTGTTGGACGACATATTCGACCTCGAGACACAAAAGGTCACTACCAAAGATACCTTACAAGCAGAACTTATTGCGGAAGGAGGAAAGAATCGAGGCAACTACAGAAGCACCATACTGTCCCCCGAGCTCAAAGCGGCAGCTAAAAGCCTTCGTGAGAACAAGGAGATAGTTGTCAGGAGAGGTGACAAGTCGCCAATATACGTCATTCTTAAAAAAGACGAATATCTGGCGAAAATGAACCTCATACTCTCTGACCAAACTAAATTCCAAAGGGTAACGAAGGACACTACAGCCGAATTGAAAGCAAAGGTCAACAAACTGATCGAAACTGTGAACGCCAAGGAATCCAGACTCCACCTGCCAAAGATTATTGGGGAATATAAACCTGGATATGCGTATGGAAATGTCAAGACACACAAGCCTGGAAAAATGCTATGCCCAAGATTACTATCCGAGTGCCTGCGGTGGGGTGGTTCAAATAGCCTCGGCTATCACCTCATTTTGTCCGGTCGTGATGGTCAAGTGGATTAAGGCGTCTTGTACATACCAGTTGCGTTGCTCCTGGGAGTATGGGTTCGAGTCACTTCTGGGGTGTGAGTTTTCAGTTGCATATTGTCCTGGGGACCATTCAGGCTTGTTCGCATTTGTGTTCCTCACGTGTGCCCCAAAGAATGAGGTGATTTGGTAAAATGCTATGCCCAAGATTACTATCCGAGTGCCGGCGGTGGGGTGGTTCAAATAGCCTCGGCTATCACCTCATTTTGTCCGGTCGTAATGGTCAAGTGGATTAAGGCGTCTTGTACATACCAGTTACGTTGCTCCTGGGAGTATTGGTTCGAGTCACTTCTGGGGTGTGAGTTTTCAGTTGCATATTGTCCTGGGGACCATTCAGGCTTGTTCGCATTTGTGTTCCTCACGTGTGCCCCAAAGAATGAGGTGATTTGGTAAAATGCTATGCCCAAGATTGCTATCCGAGTGCCGGCGGTGGGGTGGTTCAAATAGCCTCGGCTATCACCTCATTTTGTCCGGTCGTGATGGTCAAGTGGATTAAGGCGTCTTGTACATACCAGTTGCGTTGCTCCTGGGAGTATGGGTTCGAGTCACTTCTGGGGTGTGAGTTTTCAGTTGCATATTGTCCTGGGGACCATTCAGGCTTGTTCGCATTTGTGTTCCTCACGTGTGCCCCAAAGAATGAGGTGATTTGGTAAAATGCTATGCCCAAGATTACTATCCGAGTGCCGGCGGTGGGGTGGTTCAAATAGCCTCGGCTATCACCTCATTTTGTCCGGTCGTGATGGTCAAGTGGATTAAGGCGTCTTGTACATACCAGTTGCGTTGCTCCTGGGAGTATGGGTTCGAGTCACTTCTGGGGTGTGAGTTTTCAGTTGCATATTGTCCTGGGGACCATTCAGGCTTGTTCGCATTTGTGTTCCTCACATGTGCCCCAAAGAATGAGGTGATTTGGTAAAATGCTATGCCCAAGATTACTATCCGAGTGCCGGCGGTGGGGTGGTTCAAATAGCCTCGGCTATCACCTCATTTTGTCCGGTCGTGATGGTCAAGTGGATTAAGGCGTCTTGTACATACCAGTTGCGTTGCTCCTGGGAGTATGGGTTCGAGTCACTTCTGGGGTGTGAGTTTTCAGTTGCATATTGTCCTGGGGACCATTCAGGCTTCTTCGCATATATATATATATATATATATATATATATATATATATATATATATATATATATATATATATATATATATATATATATATATATATATATATAGGGACCCATAGCCTCGGAGAAGAAAATAAAGAGTACTCAGAGAAGACCTTGTGGATCCTCACTGAACACTTTGATATTTTCTTCTCCTACCACCCCCTATTCTTTTGATATGTATGTATATATATGTAACTTGATTTGAAAATATCATTGCTCAAAAAGGGTTACAACATTGGTTACATGCAGGGTACACCGCTGCTTGTCACAAGTTGTAGAGCCCCTCCAGCTCCTCAGATGGCGGGCAGGAACCATGGATACAGTGAGCATTTTCTCTCTGGATCGCCACACTAAGGCGCTGAAAGAGAAAATTGGCAGCTCTAGGGTCTCTAGTTGTTTCAATTAGTTTGGACCCCAGCTCCTTCAAAAAAAAACAGCAGCACTTTTACCCCAGGCACCAAGTGTCTCTGAGGCAATTTGGACAAAATTGTATTGATGATCAAGGTCTCTGTATTTACATGACTTGGCTGCTTCCCGGTGATTGGCAGCACGGCCTGCCTATGCAGCACTGAAGTCAACATAGGTGCTGGCTAAAGTTGAAACGCAAGTGTAGTCTCACACCAATTGTCTATCATTCTTCCAGGGGTTCACCATGATCCCATCTGGGCAACCCACAGCTTCATCAGAGTTGCGGGGCATTAGGTAACGGGTCTCTCTCTCTGCTGGACAACCAGCTGTGGTAAGGCTTCTCTTAATAATGACTTTAACCTCGCCGTGTCTTGCATGTCATCCTCCTGTCCTTTGGCAGAGAAGGCCATGCCGTCCGTACCTGTCGGCCTCTGCCTCGCTTCAATACACCTGCATTCAGTATGGATTGGGGCAGCGAAGCTTTACGCTGCCACAGCAATTCGGAGGGCCTGTGGAGTTAGACGAGCGCCGGTTGCTGACATTGGGGTTGCTAATAGGAAGTCATCTGAACTCATCGGAGCGATCCCAGTTGGATTGCTTATAGGCTTCAGAAGGCGGTGGTTGGGGGGGCTGGTCCTGCGAGAAAGAACCATTTGGTGGTGCAGTCTGTAAAGCTGGGATCATGTATCCCTGCCCATTGAATTAGGTGCTCAGGTAGGATTTCCTTCACCAAGTTGTCGGACACCATTGAAGAGGATGGCCTGTTTCCACTGTGAGTCGCTGAGAGAAAGGTTAAGGGCTTTTTCTAGCATTGATTTCAGCAAGCTGTCGTATTCTTCTAATTTAATATTACTGAAAGATGGCGAACATCTAAGAAAGTATGTCAGCCTGGGTGTGGGAAATTTTTACCCACCATATCTAATAATCATCTAAGAAATGTATAATTTCTATATCATATCTAAATCATATCAAAATCATATCTAAATTGTATCAAAATCATATTAGAATCATTAAAGATTCATTATAGCTTGATCCTGGATGACAATGGCACCATGAACACGTACGCAACAGGGGCCCTTTTGATGCCTACGTGACTTTGTACATGATCTTTCAAGGATCCAGAAGCTTCTAGAAGGACTTCTTAATTAAAAAACTATTGGAACATTTATTCAACATCCGGTAAGGATAATATCGAATCCTTATTAAGAATCAGTGGTACTTTCAAATACTACTTATAATCTTTAAATCTTATATCTAATTATATTATAATCACATCTTATCTTAATCATAAGTCTAGACTGTAAAAATAATCAATCAATATTCATAGAAGGCTACCGTGCTCAGAGAGCATGGCAGGGCGATGGGGGCAGTGAAGCGCCCACCAACAAAGCCCGGGGCACTCCGCGTTTGTTTACAAATGAGTGAACAAGTGACTGATCCTTAGCGAACATTACCAGCTCAAGGACACCTTATCTAACATTTTTATCGCCAGTGAATACTCTCTAGAACTGGGGGAGTACCTGGACAATATCTACAAGGAAAATCCTAGAACATTCACATAAAATAGAGTGTATAGTGGAGATCACGGTGACACGGTTTCCTCCACCTTCATTCTTTATCTTTATCATATCATTCTTCTGCAACGCAGTTAAAGAAAAATCACGTAGCAACGCTACCAGATCATCATACAGCAACGCTGTAGCAAAATATCGTGCCTAAACTCAACAAGAGAGAGTTAATCAGTCTGGCAAACTTGTCAGACAGGCACCCCGACTGGCAGAGAAGTATATTGAAGGTTATTTGGTATATGATTGGCCAATTGTATGCTTGTGTAGCTTTAATATCCTATAAATCTGTCTGTTGGTTAAAAAGCGAGGCTAAGCCTCACATATCAGTAAGTTTATTAAAATTGTAGTGTAGCTGTGAATCTTATCCAAGCACTGAACCTCATGAGTGTCCATTCTGTCAGAAAAGAATTCAGCCTCAATAAGTAAAAACCTCACAAGTGTCCATAGTTTTGGAAAAGATTCAGTCAAGCTAACTGTATAAATTGAATATGTCTGCATATATATTTGAATATATAAATTAAGTTATCAATTGTTTGCTTAGTTAATTTTTAAGTTATCATATAAGTTCATTTAATTGAATATAATTTCTAGTACTAAGTTAATAGTATTAAGACTACATTTAAGGTCATTTATTATACTTTTACAATTTAATTTGTTGTTTATAGTATAAGTACATATTGGCTGTTAAGTTATGGTACTAGGTTAGACTATGTACGTTTAAATCCCTGATTTAAACAGAGCCAGTGTTCAGTCAGATAACTGAATTTATCAAATCTTATCCTTGTATAAAATACAAGCTGATGTGAGATCCCTGTCTACAGGTGGATTGGAACTTCTATCAACATAGTCATTCACCCCACCTGTCCCTTACAGCCCACAGTTTGTCATTAGGAAAAGAGGATCTAGGATTTACAACCCTAGCTAGAGATTTTAGTTGAATTAATTTGCAGACAGTAAATTTTTAATTTAGTTCAGTACAAGTCCCTGGTAGTCTCCTCTTATATCAATCCCAGCAGGTTTTTCCCAAATTAATGGTCCTTCGAACCTAGATAATAATGGTCCTTTATACCTAGATATTTATGATCATTCGTTTACCGAATATTTCAATGCCAAATACATAAGAAACTTCTTGATTTTGCATTGGAATAATTCTTACATATTCTAGCCTAACCTAGCTATCAGCCAATATTTATCATAGCTATATATCTAAGTAAACAAATAGTTTGCAGTGGCTTAAGCCACCATATCCATTAACTAGTAAGCATTCATAACAAACTGATATTGTTTTGTGTTAAGAAACAACAGTACTTAAGTATATCAGTGTCACAGACACAACTGCATCTTAATCATAAATATCAATTATCTACCTCATTGTGGTAACATTACATATATATTTAAGTGTATTATCTTGCATTATCTCTAATCTACTGATTTTCAGAGCTGCTCATTACATAATATTCTTTAAAAAAGTGTTATCATCACTGTAAGAGCATCATTACAATCTATCTATAATCAACTATATCATACCCTATTCCAGGTAAAACCAGTAGACATTCTACTGTATTTTATCAAACAATTATTATGGTAACAGATTTTGTAATAACTTTGCAAAAATAGTGCCATTTACTATTTTTAAAAAATTATTACAAGATTTACCAACTTGGTGCATTCGTGCATTCGGGTCACAAATCAAATTATTACAATACTTTTGATAATTGAACACCTGCTACAACCAGATTCCAGGGAGGAAATGAAGGACGATCTTTGGAATCATTACCTAAGTAGACAGGAAAGCTCATTTATCAAAATACATTAACATCATACATATTTATCAGAAAAAAGAGAAAAATCTCGGAATCTCCGAAACTCGGAAAAGGTCAAAATGACTAACAGTATTCCACCAGCAGCTGAAACAGGAAATAGGAGGACACTTAATGGTCTGCAAAATCACCTAACTCAACTGATTGACAAATGTCAAAAGTTGGCTAGACAACCATCTCCTGATTTAATAATTCTGAATACCAGAGTAAAAGCAGCTGTGGATAAGTATGAACAAATCAAACGCCATGCAGAGATTTATCTAACAGAAATGGCTAATGCAGATTTAACCCGAAAGGAACTTCAGGAAATTGTCGTTGAAATGACAATGTATGAAGATAAAATCCAAGATCAACTTGATCCTTTAATCAAACAAATATCTCAAGCAGGAACCCAATCCAATGTGAGCTCATCCACTCAACAGAGCAATGCAACTATAACACATATAGCCGCAGAGCTCCCAAAGGTACAATTACCATATTTTGAGGGCAAGGATGAAGACGATTGGGATACCTTCTGGAGACACTTTGATTCTATAATAAACTCCAAGCCCTCTCTCAAAAAGGCGACAAAGTTTCAATATTTGCAAGGCCAGTTACTGGGAGAGGCAAGGCAGGTCATTGCTAATTTGTCATTAACGGATGATGATTACGACCATGCCTTACAGTTGTTACAAGATAACTACAGTGATAAGGAGACTGCAATTGCACGTCTCTCGTACAAATTATTGGATTTACCCTCTCCAAATAAAAGTTATGAGTCACTACAATCATTTCGATTGTCTATAGAATCAATCATCAAAGCCCTCAGTACAAAAGTACCTGTAGGTGATGCAGAGTGGCTTATAAAGTTAATCATTCAAAGGAAACTCCCAAATGAGGTCATAGACAGCCTATGCACTCATTATAACACCAACATCTTATCACAAAGCCAAATCATTGATGGACTTCGAGCTTACGTACAAAGATTACGAAGCCGAGGAAAACTTAGATCTCAAGAAAAAATCCCCAAAGGTGAATCCACGGACAAAAATAAAAATGTCCAAAATGGCAGTCAAAAATCAAGGCAACAAAATTCCTCTTCTGCAAAGTGGAAAAAGAATAATGTTGGCTCTTATGCTATATCTCCCACAGTTAACAGAACTGTAGGAAACCAAGCTCCTAAGACAGATAAGACAAAAGGAGCTACAAGTGCCCCAAAATGTTTATTCTGTCAAGAAGCACATACCATTTATCAATGCACAGTTTATGTAGGCCGTGCCAGTCGAATCGATCGACTGAAATCTCTGAACAGGTGCATCCGTTGTCTACGGAAGCACGATACTAGTGAGTGTATCACTCAATTGCAGAACTGCCAATATTGTCATAAAAGTGTACATCACACAGCACTCTGTGGTGATATTAACACTCAATCCAGATCACAGACTTCCAATAATCAACCTGCATCTCAGGCAAAGCCCAAAGATGATAATACCACAACAGCCGTACAATTCTGTACAGTAATGAGCAATGTCAACGACTTGGATACAGAAATTGTTACAACAGCCATATTGCCTACTGCACAGCTAGAACTATGCAATCAAGGAATTTGTATTCCAACTAGAGGCTTTTTTGATCAAGGGTCACAGAAAACCTTTATCAGTAAAAAGATGGCAGAAGATTTACAACTTAAATCTTCAAAGCAAGTATCTACATCCATATCAGGGTTTTTTACTAATTCTGGTCGTAGAACCTTTCCAGTAGTAAAACTCAATGTCTGTCTAGGTACATCCCAAAGGACAGTAGAAGCCATAGTAGTTGATAAAATTCCTACTGAAATGGAAGTGACTGGTCTGACAGCAACTATTAAATTCCTAAAAGAAAAAGGAATACAATTAGCAGATCCTCTGCTTGAGTCTGACTACATAGGGGATATCGGAATCCTGATTGGAGCTGACTACTATCATCGATTCATTCTGGGATCAGAAGAATCTATGGGTATGAATATACTCAAATCAGCAGGAGGCATATTGATGACAGGACCTATACTAGATCTTGAACCTTCAACTCCTGAAAAATCACATCATACAGAAACTGTAATAGTGGCATGACTAGGCAAAGAACAGTCACCACTTAAAATCCCCCACATGATTGATGATGGATTAGAATCTGTACCTCAATTGTGGGAACTTGATGCCATAGGAATAATTCCTGAACAACCAAGTCCTGATGATGTCTGTGCATATAATCAATACTTAGAAACTGTACAGTACTATGATGGACAGTACTGGGTAAGGCTACCATGGAAAATCAACCATAAAACCTTACCTACCAATTATCACATGGCTTATAGTCAATTTAAATCGCAACTAGCAAAGCTAAGAAAAAGGCCTGAGCATTTAAAACTCTATCATGAGATTATTGCTCAACAATTAAAGAATAAATTCATCGAAGTCGTGAAACATGACAATAAGCAAACAGGCCATTTTTTACCACACATGGCTGTAATGAGAGAATCAAAAACGACTCCTTTACGGATAGTTTTTAATTGTAGCTCTAAATCTGGACCCCAAGGAACCAGTCTAAATGATTGTTTGCAAACAGGTCCAAGTCTAACTCAGAAATTGTATGACATACTGTTGAAGTTTAGACTTAACAAATATGCGTATTCAGCAGATATAAGTAAGGCCTTTCTAAGAGTTGGCTTGCAGGAAGAAGATAGAGACTTCACTAAGTTTCTATGGGTAGAGAACCCAGAAGATGTCAATAGTCCTGTAGTGACTTTCAGATTCTCATCAGTTCTTTTTGGCGCGACAAGCAGTCCATTTCTGTTGCAAGCAACTCTAGATACTCATCTGAAGAAATCATCAAGTCCCTGTAAGACTGAAATCAGTCAAAATCTATATGTAGATAATTTTCAAGGGACAGTTAACAGTACTACTGAACTGTTACAATTATATCAAGAGGCCAACAAGGAGCTACAAGGTGCCAACATGCCACTACAATCTTGGGCCTCTAATAATGCAACATTGAATAATCAAATAGCAAGAGATTACCCTGAATATCACGTACCAGAATCACAAAAGGTGTTAGGTATGGATTGGGATTTAATCTCGGACACAATATCGATCAAATCTGTGCCGGTAAATTACAACATCACTACAAAAAGGGATTTGCTTTCACAAGTTAGCAAAGTATTCGACCCACTTGGTCTACTAAATCCTTTGACTATCAAGTGGCGTTTATTGGTGCAACAAGCATGGAAAGCTAAGGTTGGTTGGGATGATCCACTACCAATCCAGTTACAAAAAGCTTGGATGGAAGTGGCTCAAGAACAAACTTTAGTTGAAAAGATAATCTTTCCGAGACACATAGTCGAGGAAAATGAAGAAGTATCACTACATGTATTCGCAGACTCGTCAGCCAAAGCTTTTGGAGCTTGTGCTTACTTAGTGACTTCTAATCAATCATATCTTATCACCTCTAAGGCCAGAGTCGCTCCATTAAAAAAGAGGACTTTGCCTCAGATGGAACTAACAGCACTGCTAACTGGTACACGCTTAGCTGTGCATATCAAACAAGTCTTGTCTACCATGAACATCAAGGATGTCATCATATGGTCTGACAATGAAGCTGTCTTACAATGGGTACGAAACGACAACTGTCCAACTCCATATGTAAAAAATCGCGTCTCGGAAATTAAAGAAATTTCCGCAGGCTTTCAATTGTTGCATGTACCAACAAAGGATAATCCAGCTGATCTCTTATCAAGAGGTATGACATTTAAACAGTTTGCAAAGGCAGATATTTGGTTTTATGGGCCTCGATGGTTAGTGAATGGTAGTTGGCCTGAACAAAAGCCACACGTCATTACGACACAAACCATAACTACCACCAGGCAGCAAGCTCAAATATCAGTCTTGGATTGTACTCGTTACTCCTCGCTCATCAAATTAATCAATGTAACACAGAACGTGTTTCAATATCTCAGGAAAAAAGGTATAAAATACACTTTTCCTGATGCACTTACCTATTGGGTAAGACAAGCCCAGAGAGAAACTTATGGGAATAACTATGAAAATCTTCCGCATAAGTTAAAACACAATCTCGGTCTGTGGATAGACCAAGAAAATCACAACATTCTGCGTTGTGGAGGGAGACTTAAACACGCAGATATCAATCTAGATACCGTGCATCCATGGCTTTTACCAAAAAATCATTGGATCACAAGGTTGATTGTGTTGCATACACATCAACAAATCATCAAACATGGAGGAGTGTTAGACACACTCACACAAATCAGACAGCAGTACTGGATTCCTCAGGGAAGACAGTCAGTCAAATCAATCTTGAAGAATTGCATGATATGCCGAAGGTACGATGCAAGAACTTGCTCTTATCCAGGGCCACCACCCCTGCCAAAGGAACGAGTGGTCCATCTACAACCTTTCGAAACGACAGGAGTAGATTATACAGGAGCAATATATCTAACAGGGACTGCAGATAAGCAACCTATCAAGGCATACATCTGTCTGTTCACCTGTGCTACCACCAGGGCAGTACATCTAGAGGTAACACCCGACATGACTGCTCAATCATTTATTCAAGCTTTCCGCAGATTCGCAGCACGCCGATCATGCCCTAAGCTGATGATTTCAGATAACGGAGCAAACTTGGTAGCTGGAGAAGCATGTCTACGGGAAATCTGTTCCCATCCTGCAGTTACTTCCACACTGGAACAGCGTCATTGCAGATGGAAATTTATCCCTCCGAGAGCCCCATGGCACGGAGGATTTTATGAACGGTTAATAGGAACTGTAAAAAGATCCTTGAGAAAATCTCTACACCGTCAGAAAATCAATCTTCAAGAACTCCAGACAGTAATCACGGAAGTAGAATCAAGGGTGAATAACCGGCCGTTGACTTACTTGTCTGAGGATCCTACTCAACATGAGCCATTAAGTCCTGCCCACCTAATGTATGGAAGACTTCTGACTCCAGTACCATCTCTAGTGGATGATGAGATCAGAGATCCCTCATATGTGGGTCAGAGCGAGTTGGTTCAGGGGTATAAGCATCTGTCTAGCATAATCCAAAAATGGAATGATGTTTGGACAAAAGAATATCTTACATCTCTACGAGAACATCACTATGGGGCCAATGTCCCACATAATATATCTAATCTCCAACCTGGCGATATTGTCTTGGTAGACAGTGATGGCCCTAGGGCTGACTGGCCATTAGGTAAAGTTGTCTCAGTCCATCCAGATAGTCAGGGGATTTTGAGAATAGTCAAAATCCTGTCCAAAGGAACAACTTCCCTGAAGACATTGGACAAACTCATCCACATGGAATCAGTGAGCCAGCTGCAGTTAGATCCTGAGAGACCTCAAGACACTCTAACTCCACAAGACCCACTGACTCCTAACAGACACAATCGTCCACAACGGACAGCAGCAGAAAAGTGCAAGAAAAATCTGCACTTGTATTATCAATCCAATGGAGAGTAAATAAATACATATGGTTACTATTGTCCTAAGTATTGGACTCTGTGCCAGTTCTCTCCCTCTGGAAGATGTGGGAAATTTTTACCCACCATATCTAATAATCATCTAAGAAATGTATAATTTCTATATCATATCTAAATCATATCAAAATCATATCTAAATCGTATCAAAATCATATTAGAATCATTAAAGATTCATTATAGCTTGATCCTGGATGACAATGGCACCATGAACACGTACGCAACAGGGGCCCTTTTGATGCCTACGTGACTTTGTACATGATCTTTCAAGGATCCAGAAGCTTCTAGAAGGACTTCTTAATTAAAAAACTATTGGAACATTTATTCAACATCCGGTAAGGATAATATCGAATCCTTATTAAGAATCAGTGGTACTTTCAAATACTACTTATAATCTTTAAATCTTATATCTAATTATATTATAATCACATCTTATCTTAATCATAAGTCTAGACTGTAAAAATAATCAATCAATATTCATAGAAGGCTACCGTGCTCAGAGAGCATGGCAGGGCGATGGGGGCAGTGAAGCGCCCACCAACAAAGCCCGGGGCACTCCGCGTTTGTTTACAAATGAGTGAACAAGTGACTGATCCTTAGCGAACATTACCAGCTCAAGGACACCTTATCTAACATTTTTATCGCCAGTGAATACTCTCTAGAACTGGGGGAGTACCTGGACAATATCTACAAGGAAAATCCTAGAACATTCACATAAAATAGAGTGTATAGTGGAGATCACGGTGACACGGTTTCCTCCACCTTCATTCTTTATCTTTATCATATCATTCTTCTGCAACGCAGTTAAAGAAAAATCACGTAGCAACGCTACCAGATCATCATACAGCAACGCTGTAGCAAAATATCGTGCCTAAACTCAACAAGAGAGAGTTAATCAGTCTGGCAAACTTGTCAGACAGGCACCCCGACTGGCAGAGAAGTATATTGAAGGTTATTTGGTATATGATTGGCCAATTGTATGCTTGTGTAGCTTTAATATCCTATAAATCTGTCTGTTGGTTAAAAAGCGAGGCTAAGCCTCACATATCAGTAAGTTTATTAAAATTGTAGTGTAGCTGTGAATCTTATCCAAGCACTGAACCTCATGAGTGTCCATTCTGTCAGAAAAGAATTCAGCCTCAATAAGTAAAAACCTCACAAGTGTCCATAGTTTTGGAAAAGATTCAGTCAAGCTAACTGTATAAATTGAATATGTCTGCATATATATTTGAATATATAAATTAAGTTATCAATTGTTTGCTTAGTTAATTTTTAAGTTATCATATAAGTTCATTTAATTGAATATAATTTCTAGTACTAAGTTAATAGTATTAAGACTACATTTAAGGTCATTTATTATACTTTTACAATTTAATTTGTTGTTTATAGTATAAGTACATATTGGCTGTTAAGTTATGGTACTAGGTTAGACTATGTACGTTTAAATCCCTGATTTAAACAGAGCCAGTGTTCAGTCAGATAACTGAATTTATCAAATCTTATCCTTGTATAAAATACAAGCTGATGTGAGATCCCTGTCTACAGGTGGATTGGAACTTCTATCAACATAGTCATTCACCCCACCTGTCCCTTACAGCCCACAGTTTGTCATTAGGAAAAGAGGATCTAGGATTTACAACCCTAGCTAGAGATTTTAGTTGAATTAATTTGCAGACAGTAAATTTTTAATTTAGTTCAGTACAAGTCCCTGGTAGTCTCCTCTTATATCAATCCCAGCAGGTTTTTCCCACACTGGGAAGGGACAAGCATCTGGGGATGAGGTAGAGTGCATCTTGAGCATCGATGTCTTCAGTCCTCTAGTTCATCCTCTTCAAGTCAATGATCTTCTTTCTAAGGACCTCGTTGATGGCATTCCCTCCAAGAGGGGCACCTAGGAGTGTGCTGTCCTCAGAGTTGGTTACATGAATATCAGGCAAAACAACCTTTATTCACTCTATTATATGCTGGTTGGTGGAGGTCATTTCGCACTTGGAAGAGTTCAAGGTGAGGCCTAAACTTGCTGGATTGACACTCCTTACCACAGAGTTTATTCAAAGTAATGTCTTTAATGAACCTATGTTTCCGTTACCTAAAACGTGTTGCAAACATGTTGGGATGGGGTATGTAAATTGTCGAGACGAGTATAAAACGTGTCGGGATGGATATAAAACGAGTGGGGACAGGTATAACACAGGTAAAAAACGTGCCATGACGGGTAATAACCATGTCAAGACGGGTATAACATGTGTTAGAACCGGTATAAAATTTGTCTATATTGGTATAAAACTTGTTGGTATGGGTTTAAAACGTGTCAGGATGGGTATATAATGTGCTTGGATGGGTATATGTGTCGGGACGGGAATTAAAAGTGTCTGAACGAGTAGAGAACGTGTTGGGACAGGTATAAAATGTGAATGGTGTTGCAGGTTTGGACGCGTGCTTCGTGGGCGTGCCACTGGACACAGGAAGTAGCAACAAGAGCGGCGCGCGCTTCGGTCCCCGCCAGATGCGCTGCGAGTCTCCCATGCGGCCCTTCAACCAGGCCACGGGGGCCAGCCCCTTCACCAGCCTCAATGTGGCCGACCTCGGCGACGTCTGGGTCAACATTTTCAAGTAACCAACGTGTCATCATCCATGACTCATGTTGTGTCATTCGCTTTATCTCATGTTATGCCATCCGCTCTGACTCATGCTGAGTCATATGCTCTGACTCTTGTATTAACCTAGTTGTGCTTGCGGGGGTTGAGTTTTGCTCTTTCGGCCCGCGTCTCAACTGTCAATCAACTATTACTAACTACTAACTAACTATATAATTTTACACACAAACACACACACACACACACACATACAACCAAGAAACTGCTCCATAACAGCTGTCTAACTCCCAAATACCTATTTAATGCTAGGTAACAGGGGCATTCAGAGTGAAAGAAACTTGGCCAATTTGTTTCTGCCTCGACCGGGAATCAAAGCCGGGCCACAGAATTACGAGTCCTGCACGCTGTCCACTCAGCTACCAGACCCCCATCTACTGGTGTGTCATCCACTCTGACTTATGTTGTGCCATCTGCTCTTGACTCATGTTGTGTCATGTGCTGTGACTCATGTTGTGTCATGTGCTGTGACTCATGTTGTGTCATGCTGTGACTCATGTTGTGTCATGTGCTGTGACTCATGTTGTGTCATGTGCTGTGACTCATGTTGTGTCATGTGCTGTGACTCATGTTGTGTCATGTTGTGTCATGTGCTGTGACTCATGTTGTGTCATGTGCTGTGACTCATGTTGTCATGCTGTGACTCATGTTGTGTCATGTGTTGTGACTCATGTTGTGTCATGTGCTGTGACTCATGTTGTGTCATGTGCTGTGACTCATGTTGTGTCATGCTGTGACTCATGTTGTGTCATGTGCTGTGACTCATGTTGTGTCATGTGCTGTGACTCATGTTGTGTCATGCTGTGACTCATGTTGTGTCATGTGCTGTGACTCATGTTGTGTCATGTGCTGTGACTCATGTTGTGTCATGTGCTGTGACTCATGTTGTGTCATGTGCTGTGACTCATGTTGTGTCATGTGCTGTGACTCATGTTGTGTCATGTGCTGTGACTCATGTTGTGTCATGCTGTGACATATGAAACAACCAGACAGCCTTTGCTTGCAAGCCTCTGATACAGTACCACACAAGAGGCTAGTGAAAAAGCTGGAGATGCAGGCTGGAGTGAAAGGAAAGGTACTCCATTGGATAAGGGAGTACCTAAGCAACAGAAGACAACGAGTCAGTGTGAGGGGTGAGGTCTCAGATTGGCGAGACGTTACGAGTGGAGTCCCGCAGGGGTCAGTCCTTGGACCTATACTGTTTCTGATATATGTAAATGATCTCCCAGAGGGTATAGACTTGTTTCTCTCAATGTTTGCTGATGGTGCAAAAATTATGAGGAGGATTGAAACAGAGGATGATAGTAGGAGACTACAAGATGGCCTAGACAGACTGAATGAATGGTCCAACAAATGGCTGCTAAAGTTCAACCCGAGTAAATGCAAAGTAATGAAACAAGGCGGTGGAAACAGGAGGTCGGACACAGGATACAGAATAGGAGATGAAGTACTTGAAGAAACGGACACAGAGAAAGATCTAGGAGTTGACATCACACCAAACTTGTCTCCTGGAGCCCACATAAAAATAATTACGTCTGCGGCATATGCTAGGCTGAGTAACATTAGAACAGCCTTCAGGAACCTGTGTAAGGAATCATTCTTGTATACCACATATGTAAGACCAATCCTGGAGTATGCGGCCCCAGCATGGAGCCCGTACCTTGTCAAGCACAAGACGAGCTGGAAAAAGTTCAAAGGTATGCCACTAGACTAGTCCCAGAACTAAGAGGCATGAGTTACGAGGAAAGGCTACGGGAACTGCACCTTACGGCATTGGATGACAGAAGAGTGAGGGGAGACGTGATCTCTAACTACAAAATCCTAGACAGGGTAGACAAGGATAAACTATTCAACACTGGTGGTACGAGAACAAGGGGACACAGGTGGAAACTGAGTACCCAAATGAGCCACTGGGACGTTAGAAAGAACTTTTTCAGTGTCACCAGGCATCCTTTTTGTTACACATCCCCAGGAAGCAGCCCGTAGCAGCTGTCTAACTCCCAGGTACCATTTACTGCTAGGTGAACAGGTGCATCAGGGTGAAAGAAACGCTGGCTTTTTGTTTCGGCCTCCACCTTGGATCGTAACCGGACCCTTAAGACTACGAGTCCCGAGCGCTGTCCACTCAGCTGTCAGGCCCCTTCCTGACCTTGTATCAAGTGTTGTGATTCACCTTGTATCAATGTTGTAATTTACCTAGTATCAATGCTGTAGTTTACCTAGTATCAATGCTGTAATTTACCTAGTATCAATGCTGTAATTTACCTAGTATCAATGCTGTAATTTACCTTATATCAATACTGTGATTCACCTTGTATCAATGCTGAGATTCACCTTTTATCAATGCTGTAATTTACCTATAATCACTGCTGTAGTTTACCTAGTATCAATGCTGTAATTTACCTTATATCAATACTGTGATTCACCTTGTATCAATGCTGAGATTCACCTTGTATCAATGCTGAGATTCACCTTGTATCAATGCTGAGATTCACCTTGTATCAATGCTGAGATTCACCTTGTATCAATGCTGAGATTCACCTTGTATCAATGCTGAGATTCACCTTGTATCAACACTGTGATTCACCTTGTATCAATACTGTGATTCACCTTGTATCAAGGCTGAGATTCACCTTGTATCAACACTGTGGTTCACCTTGTATCAATACTGTGATTCACCTTGTATCAATGCTGAAATTCACCTTGTATTAGTGTTGTGATCGATCTTGCATGAAGTGTTGTGATTCTCCTTGAATCAAATATTGTGATTTACCTTGTATCAAGTGTTGTGGATCACCATGTATCAAGTGTTGTGGATCACCATGTATCAAGTGTTGTGGATCACCATGTATCAATTGTTGTGTTTCATCTTGTATCAAGTGTTGTGGATCACCATGTATCAAGTGCTGTGGTTCACTTTGTATTACGTTTTGTGTTTCACTTTGTATCAAGTATTGTGATTCACCGTGTATTAATGCTGTGATTCACCATGTATCAGTGTTGTAATTTTCCTTGAATGAAATGCTGTAATTCTCCTTGTATGAAGTGTTGTGATTTACCTTGTATGAATGCTGTGATTCACCTTGCATCAAGTGTTGTGTTTCACATTATATCAGTGCTTTGATTCACTTGTAACAAGTTTTGAGATTCACCTTGAATAAATGCATTGATTTACCTCAAAGCAGTGTTGTGATTCACTTTGTGTCAAGTGTTGTGAGTCACCTTGTATAGAGTGCCTTTACTCGCCATGCACTAGTGCTGTGATTCACCTTGTATGATTCATCGTCAATTAGTGTTGTTATTCACTATGCATCAAGTGTTGATACATGTTGTGATTCACCATGTATCAACTGTTGATATATGTTGTGATTCACCATGTATCAACTGTTGATATATGTTGTGATTCACCATGTATCAACTGTTGATATACGTTGTGATTCACCATGAATCAAGTGATCTGATTTCCCATGTATCAAGTGTTGTGTTTCACCGCGTGGACAATATTGTGATTCATCTTGTATCAATTGTTGTGATACACCTTGAATCAGGTGTTGATAATTGTCGTGATTCATAATATATCAACTCATGTGATTCACAATGTATGAAGGGTTGTGATTCACCTTGTATGAAGTGTTGTATTTCACTATGTATCAAATGATATGATTTACGTTGTACCAGTGCTCTGATTCAACATGTATCAGTGCTCTGATTGTCCTTGTATTAGGGCTGTGATTTATATTGTATCAGTACTGAGATTTATGTTGTATTAGTGCTGAGATTCTCCTTTGAATCACTGCTGTGATTTATATTGTATCAGTGCTGATATTTATATTGTATTAGTGTTGTGATCCACCTTGTATTACTGTATTACTGATGTGATTCACCTTGAACTATTGCTGTGATTCACATTATATTGTGCTGTGATTTACCTTGTATTACAGCTGTGATTCACCTTGTATTTTGCTATGATTCACTTTGTATTAGTACTGTGATTCACCTTATAATAGCAGAGTGATTCACTTTGTATTTGTACTGTGATTCACCTTGTATTAGTGCCGTGATTCAAGTGGTATAAGGTAAGCGCTTACTATGTATCAAGTGTTGTGATTCACCATGTATCAGTGCTGTGATTCACCTTGTATCAGTGCTGTGCTTCACCATATATCAGTGCTGTGCTTCACCATATATCAGTGCTGTGCTTCACCTTGTATCAGTGCTGTGCTTCACCTTGTATCAGTGCTGTGCTTCACCTTGTATCAGTGATGTGCTTCACCCTGTATCAGTGTTGTACTTCACCTTGTATCAGTGCTGTGCTTCACCATATATCAGTGCTGTGCTTCTCCTTGTATCAGTGCTGTGCTTCACCTTGTATCAGTGCTGTGCTTCACCTTGTATCAGTGATGTGCTTCACCCTGTATCAGTGCTGTGCTTCACCTTGTATCAGTGATGTGCTTCACCTTGTATCAGTGCTGTGCTTCACCTTGTATCAGTGCTGTGCAACACCTTGTATCAGTGATGTGCTTCACCCTGTATCAGTGCTGTGCTTCCCCTGTATCAGTGATGTGCTTCACCCTGTATCAGTGCTGTGCTTCACCTTGTATCAGTGCTGTGCTTCACCTTGTATCAGTGATGTGCTTCACCCTGTATCAGTGCTGTGCTTCACCATGTATCAGTGCTGTGCTTCACCTTGTATCAGTGATGTGCTTCACCCTGTATCAGTGCTGTGCTTCACCTTGTATCAGTGCTGTGCTTCACCTTGTATCAGTGCTGTGCTTCACCTTGTATCAGTGCTGTGCTTCATCTTGTTTTAGTGATGTGCTTCACCTTGTATCAGTGCTGTGCTTCACCGTGTATCAGTGCTGTGCTTCACCTTGAATCAGTGCTGTGCTTCACCTTGTATCAGTGCTGTGCATCACCTTAAATCAGTGCTGTGCTTCACCTTGTATCAGTGCTGTGCTTCACCTTGTATCAGTGATGTGCTTCACCTTGTATTAGAGCTGTGCTTCACCTTGTATCAGTGATGTGCTTCATCTTGTTTTAGTGATGTGCTTCACCTTGTATCAGTGCTGTGCTTCACCTTGTATCAGTGCTGTGCTTTACCTTGTATCAGTGATGTGCTTCACCTTGTATCAGTGCTGTGCTTCACCATGTATCAGTGCTGTGCTTCACCTTGAGTCAGTGCTGTGCTTCACCTTGTATCAGAGCTGTGCTTCACCTTGTATCAGTGATGTGCTTCATCTTGTTTTAGTGATGTGCTTCACCTTGTATCCGTGCTGTGCTTCACTTTGTATCAGTGCTGTGCTTCGCCTTGTATCAGTGGTGTGCTTCACCTTGTATCAGTGCTGTGCTTCACCTTGTATCAGTGATGTGCTTCATCTTGTTTTAGTGATGTGCTTCACCTTGTATCAGTGCTGTGCTTCACCTAGTATCAGTGATGTGCTTCACCTTGTATCAGTGCTGTGCTTCACCTTGTATCAGTGATGTGCTTCACCCTGTATCAGTGCTGTGCTTCACCTTGTATCAGTGATGTGCTTCACCTTGTATCAGTGCTGTGCTTCACCTTGTATCAGTGCTGTGCTTCACCCTGTATCAGTGCTGTGCTTCACCTTGTATCAGTGCTGTGCTTCACCTTGTATCAGTGCTGTGCTTCACCTTGTATCAGTGCTGTGCTTCACCTTGTATCAGTGCTGTGCTTCACCTTGAATGAGTGCTGTGCATCACCTTGTATCTGTGCTGTGCTTCACCGTGTATCAGTGCTGTGCTTCACCGTGTATCAGTGCTGTGCATCATATTGTATCAGTGCTGTGCTTCACCGTGTATCAGTGCTGTGCTTCACCGTGTATCAGTGCTGTGCTTCACCTTGTATCAGTGCTGTGCTTCACCTTGTATCAGTGCTGTGCTTCACCGTGTATCAGTGCTGTGCATCACCTTATATCAGTGCTGTGCTTCACCGTGTATCAGTGCTGTGCTTCACCTTGTATCAGTGCTGTGCTTCACTGTGTATCAGTGCTGTGCATCACCTTGTATCAATGCTGTGCTTCACCGTGTATCAGTGCTGTGCATCACCTTGTATGAGTGCTGTGCTTCACCGTGTATCAGTGCTGTGCTCCACCGTGTATCAGTGCTGTGCTTCTCCATGTATCAGTGCTGTGCATCACCTTGTATCAGTGCTGTGCTTCACCGTTTATCAGTGCTGTGCTTCACCTTGTATCAATGCTGTGCTTCACCTAGTATCAGTGCTGTGCTTTACCGTGTATCAGTGTTGTGCTTCATCTTGTTTTAGTGATGTGCTTCACCTTGTATCAGCGCTGTGCTTCACTTTGTATCAGTGCTGTGCTTCGCCTTGTATCAGTGCTGTGCTTCCCCTTGTATCAGTGCTGTGCTTCACCTTGTATCAGTGATGTGCTTCATCTTGTTTTAGTGATGTGCTTCACCTTGTATCAGTGCTGTGCTTCACCTAGTATCAGTGATGTGCTTCACCTTGTATCAGTGCTGTGCTTCACCTTGTATCAGTGCTGTGCTTTACTTTGCATCAGTGCTGTGCTTCACCTAGTATCAGTGATGTGCTTCACCTTGTATCAGTGCTGTGCTTCACCTTGTATCAGTGCTGTGCTTCACCCTGTATCAGTGCTGTGCTTCACCTTGTATCAGTGCTGTGCTTCACCTTGTATCAGTGCAGTGCTTCACCTTGTATCAGTGCTGTGCTTCACCGTGTATCAGTGCTGTGCTTCACCGTGTATCAGTGCTGTGCATCACCTTGTATCAGTGCTGTGCTTCACCGTGTATCAGTGCTGTGCTTCACCGTGTATCAGTGCTGTGCATCACCTTGTATCAGTGCTGTGCTTCACCGTGTAACACTGCTGTGCTTCACCGTGTATCAGTGCTGTGCTTCACCTTGTATCAATGCTGTGCTTCACCTAGTATCAGTGCTGTGCTTCACCGTGTATCAGTGCTGTGCTTCACCGTGTATCAGTGCTGTGCATCACGTTGTATCAGTGCTGTGCTTCACCGTGTATCAGTGCTGTGCTTCACCGTGTATCAGTGCTGTGCTTCACCGTGTATCAGTGCTGTGCATCACCTTGTATCAGTGCTGTGCTTCACCTTGTATCAGTGCTGTGCATCACCTTGTATCAGTGCTGTGCTTCACCGTGTATCAGTGCTGTGCTTCATCGTGTATCAGTGCTGGGCTTCACCGTGTATCAGTGCTGTGCATCACCTTGTATCAGTGCTGTGCTTCACCGTGTATCAGTGATGGGCTTCACCTTGTATCAGTGCGGTGTTTCACCGTGTATCAGTTCTGTGCTTCACCTAGTGTCAGTGCTGTGCTTCACCGTGTATCAGTGCTGTGCTTCACCTTGTATCAGTGCTGTGCTTCACCTTGAATCAGTGCTGTGCTTCACCTTGTATCAGTGCTGTGCTTCACCGTGTATCAGTGCTCTGCTTCATCTTGTATCAGTGCTGTGCTTCACCGTGTATCAGTGCAGTGCTTTACCTTGTATCAGTGCTGTGCTTCACCGTGTATCAGTGCTGTGCCTCACCTGGTATCAGTGCTGTGCTTCACCTTGAATCAGTGATGTGATTCACCTAGTATCAGTGCTGTGCTTTACCGTTTATCAGTGCTGTGCTTCACCTTGTATCAGTGCTGTGCTTCACCTTGTATCAGTGATGTGCTTCACCTTGTATCAGTGCTGTGCTTCACCTTGTATCAGTGCTGTGCTTCACCTTGTATCAGTGCTGTGCTTCACCTTGTATCAGTGCTGTGCTTCACCGTGTATCAGTGCTGTGATTCACCTTGTATCAGTGCTGTGATTCACCTTGTATCAGTGCTGTGATTCACCTTGTATCAGTGCTGTGCTTCACCTTGTATCAGTGCTGTGCTTCACCTTGTATCAGTGCTGTGCTTCACCTTGTATCAGTGCTGTGCTTCACCTTGTATCAGTGCTGTGATTCACCTTGTATCAGTGCTGTGATTCACCTTGTATCAGTGCTGTGCTTCACCTTATATCAGTGCTGTGCTTCACCTTGTATCAGTGCTGTGCTTCACCGTGTATCAGTGCTGTGCTTCACCTTGTATCAGTGCTGTGGTTCACCTTGCATCAGTGCTGTGCTTCACCTTGTATCAGTGCTGTGCTTCACCGTGTATCAGTGCTGTGCTTCACCTTGTATCAGTGCTGTGCTTCACCTTGTATCAGTGCTGTGCTTCACCGTGTATCAGTGCTGTAATTCACCTTGTATCAGTGCTGTGATTCACCTAGTATCAGTGCTGTGCTTCACCTTGTATCAGTGCTCTGCTTCACCTTGTATCAGTGCTGTGCTTAACCGTGTATCAGTGCTGTGCTTCAACTTGTATCAGTGCTGTGCTTCACCTTGTATCAGTGCTCTGCTTCACCTTGTATCAGTGCTGTGCTTAACCGTGTATCAGTGCTGTGCTTCAACTTGTATCAGTGCTGTGCTTCACCTTGTATCAGTGCTGTGCTTCACCTTGTATCAGTGCTGTGATTCACCTTGTATCAGTGCTGTGATTCACCTAGTATCAGTGCTGTGCTTCACCTTGTATCAGTGCTCTGCTTTACCTTGTATCAGTGCTGTGCTTAACCGTGTATCAGTGCTGTGCTTCACCTAGTATCAGTGCTGTGCTTCACATTGTATCAGTGCTGTGCTTCACCTTGTATCAGTGCTGTGCTTCACCTTGTATCAGTGCTGTGCTTCACCGTGTATCAGTGCTGTGCTTCACCTTGTATCAGTGCTGTGCTTCACCTTGTATCAGTGCTGTGCTTCACCTTGTATCAGTGCTGTGCTTCACCTTGTATCAGTGCTGTGCTTCACCTTGTATCAGTGCTGTGCTTCACCTTGTATCAGTGCTGTGCTTCACCTTGTATCAGTGCTGTGATTCACCTTGTATCAGTGCTGTGATTCACCTTGTATCAGTGCTGTGCTTCACCTTGTATCAGTGCTGTGATTCACCTTGTATCAGTGCTGTGATTCACCTTGTATCTGTGCTGTGATTCACCTTGTATCAGTGCTGTGCTTCACCTTGTATCAGTGCTGTGCTTCACCTTGTATCAGTGCTGTGCTTCACCTTGTATCAGTGCTGTGCTTCCCCATGTATCAGTGCTGTGCTTCACCTTGTATCAGTGCTGTGCTTCACCTTGTATCAGTGCTGTGCTTCACCGTGTATCAGTGCTGTGCTTCACCGTGTATCAGTGATGTGCTTAACCTTGTATCAGTGCTGTGCTTCACCTTGTATCAGTGCTGTGCTTCACCTTGTATCAGTGCTGTGCTTCACCGTGTATCTGTGCTGTGCTCCCCCTTGTATCAGTGCTGTGCTTCACCTTGTATCAGTGCTGTGCTTCACCGTGTATCAGTGCTGTGCTTCACCGTGTATCAGTACTGTGCTTCACCTTGTATCTGTGCTGTGCTTCACCTTGTATCAGTGCTGTGCTTCACCGTGTATCAGTGCTGTGCTTCACCGTGTATCAGTGCTGTGCTTCACCGTGTATCAGTGCTGTGCTTCACCTTGTATCAGTGCTGTGTTTCACCTTGTGTCAGTGCTGTGCTTCACCGTGTATCAGTGCTGTGCTTCACCGTGTATCAGTGCTGTGCTTCACCGTGTATCAGTGCTGTGCTTCACCGTGTATCAGTGCTGTACTTCACCGTGTATCAGTGCTGTGCTTCACCGTGTATCAGTGCTGTGCTTCACTGTGTATCAGTGCTGTGCTTCACTGTGTATCAGTGCTGTGCTTCACCTTGTATCAGTGCTGTGCTTCACCTTGTATCAGTGCTCTGCTTCACCGTGTATCAGTGCTGTGCTTCACCGTGTATCAGTGCTGTGCTTCACCGTGTATCAGTGCTGTGCTTCACCGTGTATCAGTGCTGTGCTTCACAGTGTATCAGTGCTGTGCTTCACCGTGTATCAGTGCTGTGCTTCACCGTGTATCAGTGCTGTGCTTCACCGTGTATCAGTGCTGTGCTTCACCGTGTATCAGTGCTGTGCTTCACCGTGTATCAGTGCTGTGCTTCACCGTGTATCAGTGCTGTGCTTCACCTTGTATCAGTGCTGTGCTTCACCGTGTATCAGTGCTGTGATTCACCTTGTATCAGTGCTGTAATTCACCTTGTATCAGTGCTGTGATTCACCTTGTATCAGTGCTGTGATTCACCTTGTATCAGTGCTGTGATTCACCTTGTATCAGTGCTGTGCTTCACCTTGTATCAGTGCTGTGATTCACCTAGTATCAGTGCTGTGCTTCACCTTGTATCAGTGCTCTGCTTCACCTTGTATCAGTGCTGTGCTTAACCGTGTATCAGTGCTGTGCTTCAACTTGTATCAGTGCTGTGCTTCACCTTGTATCAGTGCTCTGCTTCACCTTGTATCAGTGCTGTGCTTAACCGTGTATCAGTGCTGTGCTTCAACTTGTATCAGTGCTGTGCTTCACCTTGTATCAGTGCTGTGCTTCACCTTGTATCAGTGCTGTGATTCACCTTGTATCAGTGCTGTGATTCACCTAGTATCAGTGCTGTGCTTCACCTTGTATCAGTGCTCTGCTTTACCTTGTATCAGTGCTGTGCTTAACCGTGTATCAGTGCTGTGCTTCACCTTGTATCAGTGCTGTGCTTCACATTGTATCAGTGCTGTGCTTCACCTTGTATCAGTGCTGTGCTTCACCTTGTATCAGTGCTGTGCTTCACCGTGTATCAGTGCTGTGCTTCACCTTGTATCAGTGCTGTGCTTCACCTTGTATCAGTGCTGTGCTTCACCTTGTATCAGTGCTGTGCTTCACCTTGTATCAGTGCTGTGCTTCACCTTGTATCAGTGCTGTGCTTCACCTTGTATCAGTGCTGTGCTTCACCTTGTATCAGTGCTGTGATTCACCTTGTATCAGTGCTGTGATTCACCTTGTATCAGTGCTGTGCTTCACCTTGTATCAGTGCTGTGATTCACCTTGTATCAGTGCTGTGATTCACCTTGTATCAGTGCTGTGATTCACCTTGTATCAGTGCTGTGCTTCACCTTGTATCAGTGCTGTGCTTCACCTTGTATCAGTGCTGTGCTTCACCTTGTATCAGTGCTGTGCTTCCCCATGTATCAGTGCTGTGCTTCACCTTGTATCAGTGCTGTGCTTCACCTTGTATCAGTGCTGTGCTTCACCGTGTATCAGTGCTGTGCTTCACCGTGTATCAGTGATGTGCTTAACCTTGTATCAGTGCTGTGCTTCACCTTGTATCAGTGCTGTGCTTCACCTTGTATCAGTGCTGTGCTTCACCGTGTATCAGTGCTGTGCTCCACCTTGTATCAGTGCTGTGCTTCACCTTGTATCAGTGCTGTGCTTCACCGTGTATCAGTGCTGTGCTTCACTGTGTATCAGTACTGTGCTTCACCTTGTATCTGTGCTGTGCTTCACCTTGTATCAGTGCTGTGCTTCACCGTGTATCAGTGCTGTGCTTCACCGTGTATCAGTGCTGTGCTTCACCGTGTATCAGTGCTGTGCTTCACCTTGTACCAGTGCTGTGTTTCACCTTGTGTCAGTGCTGTGCTTCACCGTGTATCAGTGCTGTGCTTCACCGTGTATCAGTGCTGTGCTTCACCGTGTATCAGTGCTGTACTTCACCGTGTATCAGTGCTGTGCTTCACCGTGTATCAGTGCTGTGCTTCACTGTGTATCAGTGCTGTGCTTCACTGTGTATCAGTGCTGTGCTTCACCTTGTATCAGTGCTGTGCTTCACCTTGTATCAGTGCTCTGCTTCACCGTGTATCAGTGCTGTGCTTCACCGTGTATCAGTGCTGTGCTTCACCGTGTATCACTGCTGTGCTTCACCGTGTATCAGTGCTGTGCTTCACAGTGAATCAGTGCTGTGCTTCACCGTGTATCAGTGCTGTGCTTCACCGTGTATCAGTGCTGTGCTTCACCGTGTATCAGTGCTGTGCTTCACCGTGTATCAGTGCTGTGCTTCACCGTGTATCAGTGCTGTGCTTCACCTTGTATCTGTGCTGTGCTTCACCTTGTATCAGTGCTGTGCTTCACCTTGTATCAGTGCTGTGCTTCACCTTGTATCAGTGCTGTGCTTCACCGTGTATCAGTGCTGTAATTCACCTTGTATCAGTGCTGTGATTCACCTAGTATCAGTGCTGTGCTTCACCTTGTATCAGTGCTCTGCTTCACCTTGTATCAGTGCTGTGCTTAACCGTGTATCAGTGCTGTGCTTCAACTTGTATCAGTGCTGTGCTTCACCTTGTATCAGTGCTCTGCTTCACCTTGTATCAGTGCTGTGCTTAACCGTGTATCAGTGCTGTGCTTCAACTTGTATCAGTGCTGTGCTTCACCTTGTATCAGTGCTGTGCTTCACCTTGTATCAGTGCTGTGATTCACCTTGTATCAGTGCTGTGATTCACCTAGTATCAGTGCTGTGCTTCACCTTGTATCAGTGCTCTGCTTTACCTTGTATCAGTGCTGTGCTTAACCGTGTATCAGTGCTGTGCTTCACCTAGTATCAGTGCTGTGCTTCACATTGTATCAGTGCTGTGCTTCACCTTGTATCAGTGCTGTGCTTCACCTTGTATCAGTGCTGTGCTTCACCGTGTATCAGTGCTGTGCTTCACCTTGTATCAGTGCTGTGCTTCACCTTGTATCAGTGCTGTGCTTCACCTTGTATCAGTGCTGTGCTTCACCTTGTATCAGTGCTGTGCTTCACCTTGTATCAGTGCTGTGCTTCACCTTGTATCAGTGCTGTGCTTCACCTTGTATCAGTGCTGTGATTCACCTTGTATCAGTGCTGTGATTCACCTTGTATCAGTGCTGTGCTTCACCTTGTATCAGTGCTGTGATTCACCTTGTATCAGTGCTGTGATTCACCTTGTATCAGTGCTGTGATTCACCTTGTATCAGTGCTGTGCTTCACCTTGTATCAGTGCTGTGCTTCACCTTGTATCAGTGCTGTGCTTCACCTTGTATCAGTGCTGTGCTTCCCCATGTATCAGTGCTGTGCTTCACCTTGTATCAGTGCTGTGCTTCACCTTGTATCAGTGCTGTGCTTCACCGTGTATCAGTGCTGTGCTTCACCGTGTATCAGTGATGTGCTTAACCTTGTATCAGTGCTGTGCTTCACCTTGTATCAGTGCTGTGCTTCACCTTGTATCAGTGCTGTGCTTCACCGTGTATCAGTGCTGTGCTCCACCTTGTATCAGTGCTGTGCTTCACCTTGTATCAGTGCTGTGCTTCACCGTGTATCAGTGCTGTGCTTCACCTGTGTATCAGTACTGTGCTTCACCTTATATCTGTGCTGTGCTTCACCTTGTATCAGTGCTGTGCTTCACCGTGTATCAGTGCTGTGCTTCACCGTGTATCAGTGCTGTGCTTCACCGTGTATCAGTGCTGTGCTTCACCTTGTATCAGTGCTGTGTTTCACCTTGTGTCAGTGCTGTGCTTCACCGTGTATCAGTGCTGTGCTTCACCGTGTATCAGTGCTGTGCTTCACCGTGTATCAGTGCTGTGCTTCACCGTGTATCAGTGCTGTACTTCACCGTGTATCAGTGCTGTGCTTCACCGTGTATCAGTGCTGTGCTTCACTGTGTATCAGTGCTGTGCTTCACTGTGTATCAGTGCTGTGCTTCACCTTGTATCAGTGCTGTGCTTCACCTTGTATCAGTGCTCTGCTTCACCGTGTATCAGTGCTGTGCTTCACCGTGTATCAGTGCTGTGCTTCACCGTGTATCAGTGCTGTGCTTCACCGTGTATCAGTGCTGTGCTTCACAGTGTATCAGTGCTGTGCTTCACCGTGTATCAGTGCTGTGCTTCACCGTGTATCAGTGCTGTGCTTCACCGTGTATCAGTGCTGTGCTTCACCGTGTATCAGTGCTGTGCTTCACCGTGTATCAGTGCTGTGCTTCACCGTGTATCAGTGCTGTGCTTCACCTTGTATCAGTGCTGTGCTTCACCGTGTATCAGTGCTGTGATTCACCTTGTATCAGTGCTGTGATTCACCTTGTATCAGTGCTGTGATTCACCTTGTATCAGTGCTGTGATTCACCTTGTATCAGTGCTGTGATTCACCTTGTATCAGTGCTGTGCTTCACCTTGTATCAGTGCTGTGATTCACCTAGTATCAGTGCTGTGCTTCACCTTGTATCAGTGCTCTGCTTCACCTTGTATCAGTGCTGTGCTTAACCGTGTATCAGTGCTGTGCTTCAACTTGTATCAGTGCTGTGCTTCACCTTGTATCAGTGCTGCTGCTTCACCTTGTATCAGTGCTGTGCTTCACCGTGTATCAGTGCTGTGCTTCACCTTGTATCAGTGCTGTGCTTCACCTTGTATCAGTGCTGTGATTCACCTTGTATCAGTGCTGTGATTCACCTTGTATCAGTGCTGTGATTCACCTAGTATCAGTGCTGTGCTTCACCTTGTATCAGTGCTCTGCTTCACCTTGTATCAGTGCTGTGCTTAACCGTGTATCAGTGCTGTGCTTCACCTTGTATCAGTGCTGTGCTTCACCTTGTATCAGTGCTGTGCTTCACCTTGTATCAGTGCTGTGCTTCACCTTGTATCAGTGCTGTGCTTCACCGTGTATCAGTGCTGTGCTTCACCGTGTATCAGTGCTGTGCTTCACCTTGTATCAGTGCTGTGCTTCACCTTGTATCAGTGCTGTGCTTCACCGTGTATCAGTGCTGTGCTTCACCTTGTATCAGTGCTGTGCTTCACCTGTGTATTCAGTGCTGTGCTTCACCTTGTATCAGTGCTGTGCTTCACCTTGTATCAGTGCTGTGATTCACCTTGTATCAGTGCTGTGATTCACCTTGTATCAGTGCTGTGCTTCACCTTGTATCAGTGCTGTGATTCACCTTGTATCAGTGCTGTGATTCACCTTGTATCAGTGCTGTGATTCACCTTGTATCAGTGCTGTGCTTCACCTTGTATCAGTGCTGTGCTTCACCTTGTATCAGTGCTGTGCTTCACCTTGTATCAGTGCTGTGCTTCCCCATGTATCAGTGCTGTGCTTCACCTTGTATCAGTGCTGTGCTTCACCTTGTATCAGTGCTGTGCTTCACCGTGTATCAGTGCTGTGCTTCACCGTGTATCAGTGATGTGCTTAACCTTGTATCAGTGCTGTGCTTCACCTTGTATCAGTGCTGTGCTTCACCTTGTATCAGTGCTGTGCTTCACCGTGTATCAGTGCTGTGCTCCACCTTGTATCAGTGCTGTGCTTCACCTTGTATCAGTGCTGTGCTTCACCGTGTATCAGTGCTGTGCTTCACCTGTGTATCAGTACTGTGCTTCACCTTGTATCTGTGCTGTGCTTCACCTTGTATCAGTGCTGTGCTTCACCGTGTATCAGTGCTGTGCTTCACCGTGTATCAGTGCTGTGCTTCACCGTGTATCAGTGCTGTGCTTCACCTTGTACCAGTGCTGTGTTTCACCTTGTGTCAGTGCTGTGCTTCACCGTGTATCAGTGCTGTGCTTCACCGTGTATCAGTGCTGTGCTTCACCGTGTATCAGTGCTGTGCTTCACCGTGTATCAGTGCTGTACTTCACCGTGTATCAGTGCTGTGCTTCACCGTGTATCAGTGCTGTGCTTCACTGTGTATCAGTGCTGTGCTTCACTGTGTATCAGTGCTGTGCTTCACCTTGTATCAGTGCTGTGCTTCACCTTGTATCAGTGCTCTGCTTCACCGTGTATCAGTGCTGTGCTTCACCGTGTATCAGTGCTTGTGCTTCACCGTGTATCACGTGCTGTGCTTCACCGTGTATCAGTGCTGTGCTTCACCGTAGTATCAGTGCTGTGCTTCACCGTTGTATCAGTGCTGTGCTTCACCGTGTATCAGTGCTGTGCTTCACCGTGTATCAGTGCTGTGCTTCACCTTGTATCAGTGCTGTGCTTCACCTTGTATCAGTGCTGTGCTTCACCTTGTATCAGTGCTGTGCTTCACCTTGTATCAGTGCTGTGCTTCACCGTGTATCATTGCTGTGCTTCCACCGTGTATCAGTGCTGTGCTTCACCTTGTATCAGTGCTGTGCTTCCACCGTGTATCAGTGCTGTGACTTCACCTTGTATCAGTGCTGTGATTCGCCTAGATCAAGTGCTGTGCTTCACCGTGTATCAGTGCTGTGATTTCACCTCTGTAATCAGTGCTGTGCTTCGCCTAGTATCAGTGCTGTGCTTCACCTTGTATCAAGTGCTGTGCTTCACCTTGTCTATCAGTTGCTGTGCTTCACCTCTGTATCAGTGCTGTGGATTCGCCTAGTATCAGTGCTGTGCTTCACCTTTGTATCAGTGCTGCTGCTTTCAACCTTTGTATTTCAGTGCTGGTGCTTCCACCTTGTATCAGTGCTGTTGCATTCACCTTGTATCAGTGCTGTGCTTCACCTTGTATCAGTGCTGTGCTTCACCTTGTATCAGTTGCTGTGATTCACCTTGTATCAGTGCTGTGATTCACCTTGTATCAGTGCTGTGATTCACCTTGTATCAGTGCTGTGATTCACCTAGTATCAGTGCTGTGCTTCACCTTGTATCAGTGCTGTGCTTCACCTTGTATCAGTGCTGTGCTTCACCGTGTATCAGTGCTGGCTTCACCTTGTATCAGTGCTGTGCTTCACCTTGTATCAGTGCTGTGCTTCACCTTGTATCAGTGCTGTGCTTCCCCATTGTATCAGTGCTGTGCTTCACCTTGTTCATGTTCAGTGCTGTGCTTCACCTTGTATCAGTGCTGTGCTTCACCGTGTATCAGTGCTGTGCTTCACCTTGTATCAGTGCTGTGCTCCACTGTGTATCAGTGCTGTGCTTCACCGTGTATCAGTGCTGTGGTTTCACCTTGTATCAGTGCTGCTGCTTCACCTTGTATCAGTGCTGTGCTCCACTGTGTATCAGTGCTGTGCTTCACCGTGTATCAATGCTGTGCTTCACCGTGTATCAGTGCTGTGCTTCACCGTGTATCAGTGCTGTGCTCTCACCGTGTATCAGTGCTGTGCTTCACCGTGTATTAGTGCTGTGCTTCACCGTGTATCAGTGCTGTGCTTCACCGTGTATCAGTGCTGTGCTTCACCTTGTATCAGTGCTGTGCTTCACTGTGTTTCAGTGCTGTGCTTCACCGTGTATCAGTGCTGTGCTTCACCTTGTATCAGTGCTGTGCTTCACTTTGTATCAGTGCTGTGCTTCACCTTGTATCAGTGCTGTGCTTCACCGTGTATCAGTGCTGTGATTCACCTTGTATCAGTGCTGTGATTCACCTAGTATCAGTGCTGTGCTTCACCTTGTATCAGTGCTGTGCTTCACCTTGTATCAGTGCTGTGCTTCACCTTGTATCAGTGCTGTGCTTCACCTTGTATCAGTGCTGTGCTTCACCTTGTATCAGTGCTGTGCTTCACCTTGTATCAGTGCTGTGCTTCACCTTGTATCAGTGCTGTTCTTCCCCTTGTATCAGTGCTGTGATTCACCTTGTATCAGTGCTGTGATTCACCTTGTATCAGTGCTGTGATTCACCTTGTATCAGTGCTGTGATTCACCTAGTATCAGTGCTGTGCTTCACCTTGTATCAGTGCTGTGCTTCACCTTGTATCAGTGCTGTGCTTCACCGTGTATCAGTGCTGTGCTTCACCTTGTATCAGTGCTGTGTTTCACCTTGTATCAGTGCTGTGCTTCACCTTGTATCAGTGCTGTGCTTCACCTTGTATCAGTGCTGTGCTTCACCGTGTATCAGTGCTGTGCTTCACCGTGTATCAGTGCTGTGCTTCACCGTGTATCAGTGCTGTGCTTCACCTTGTATCAGTGCTGTGCTTCACCGTGTATCAGTGCTGTGCTTCACCGTGTATCAGTGCTGTGCTTCACCGTGTATCAGTGCTGTGCTTCACCTTGTATCAGTGCTGTGCTTCACCTGTGTATCAGTGCTGTGCTTCACCGTGTATCAGTGCTGTGCTTCACCTTGTATCAGTGCTGTGCTTCACTTGTATCAGTGCTGTGCTTCACCTTGTATCAGTGCTGTGCTTCACCTTGTATCAGTGCTGTGCTTCACCTTGTATCAGTGCTGTGCTTCACCTGTATCAGTGCTGTGCTTCACCTTGTATCAGTGCTGTGCTTCACCTTGTATCAGTGCTGTGCTTCACCTTGTATCAGTGCTGTGCTTCACCTTGTATCAGTGCTGTGCTTCACCTTGTATCAGTGCTGTGCTTCACCTTGTATCAGTGCTGTGCTTCACCTTGTATCAGTGCTGTGCTTCACCTTGTATCAGTGCTGTGATTCACCTTGTATCAGTGCTGTGATTCACCTTGTATCAGTGCTGTGCTTCACCTAGTATCAGTGCTGTGCTTCACCTTGTATCAGTGCTGTGCTTCACCTTGTATCAGTGCTGTGCTTCACCGTGTATCAGTGCTGTGCTTCACCTTGTATCAGTGCTGTGCTTCACCTTGTATCAGTGCTGTGCTTCACCTTGTATCAGTGCTGTGCTTCACCGTGTATCAGTGCTGTGCTTCACCTTGTATCAGTGCTGTGCTTCACCTGGTATCAGTGCTGTGCTTCACCGTGTATCAGTGCTGTGCTTCACCTTGTATCAGTGCTGTGCTTCACCTTGTATCAGTGCTGTGCTTCACCTTGTATCAGTGCTGTGCTTCACCTTGTATCAGTGCTGTGCTTCACCGTGTATCAGTGCTGTGCTCCACCTTGTATCAGTGCTGTGCTTCACCTTGTATCAGTGCTGTGCTTCACCGTGTATCAGTGCTGTGCTTCACCGTGTATCAGTGCTGTGCTTCACCGTGTATCAGTGCTGTGCTTCACCGTGTATCAGTGCTGTGCTTCACCGTGTATCAGTGCTGTGCTTCACCGTGTATCAGTGCTGTGCTTCACCGTGTATCAGTGCTGTGCTGCACCTTGTATCAGTGCTGTGCTTCACCTTGTATCAGTGCTGTGCTTCACCTTGTATCAGTGCTGTGCTTCACCGTGTATCAGTGCTGTGCTTCACCTTGTATCAGTGCTGTGCTTCACCTTGTATCAGTGCTGTGCTTCACCTTGTATCAGTGCTGTGCTTCACCTTGTATCAGTGCTGTGCTTCACCTTGTATCAGTGCTGTGCTTCACCGTGTATCAGTGCTGTGCTTCACCTTGTATCAGTGCTGTGCTTCACCTTGTATCAGTGCTGTGCTTCACCGTGTATCAGTGCTGTGCTTCACCTTGTATCAGTGCTGTGCTTCACCGTGTATCAGTGCTGTGCTTCACCGTGTATCAGTGCTGTGCTTCACCTTGTATCAGTGCTGTGCTTCACCTTGTATCAGTGCTGTGCTTCACCTTGTATCAGTGCTGTGCTTCACCGTGTATCAGTGCTGTGCTTCACCTTGTATCAGTGCTGTGCTTCACCTTGTATCAGTGCTGTGCTTCACCGTGTATCAGTGCTGTGTTTCACCTTGTATCAGTGCTGTGCTTCACCGTGTATCAGTGCTGTGCTTCACCGTGTATCAGTGCTGTGCTTCACCGTGTATCAGTGCTGTGCTTCACCGTGTATCAGTGCTGTGCTTCACCGTGTATCAGTGCTGTGCTTCACCGTGTATCAGTGCTGTGCTTCACCTTGTATCAGTGCTGTGCTTCACCTTGTATCAGTGCTGTGCTTCACCTTGTATCAGTGCTGTGCTTCACCGTGTATCAGTGCTGTGCTTCACCGTGTATCAGTGCTGTGCTTCACCTTGTATCAGTGCTGTGCTTCACCGTGTATCAGTGCTGTGCTTCACCTTGTATCAGTGCTGTGCTTCGCCTAGTATCAGTGCTGTGCTTCACCGTGTATCAGTGCTGTGATTCACCTTGTATCAGTGCTGTGCTTCGCCTAGTATCAGTGCTGTGCTTCACCTTGTATCAGTGCTGTGCTTCACCTTGTATCAGTGCTGTGCTTCACCTTGTATCAGTGCTGTGATTCGCCTAGTATCAGTGCTGTGCTTCACCTTGTATCAGTGCTGTGCTTCACCTTGTATCAGTGCTGTGCTTCACCTTGTATCAGTGCTGTGCTTCACCTTGTATCAGTGCTGTGCTTCACCTTGTATCAGTGCTGTGCTTCACCTTGTATCAGTGCTGTGATTCACCTTGTATCAGTGCTGTGATTCACCTTGTATCAGTGCTGTGATTCACCTTGTATCAGTGCTGTGATTCACCTAGTATCAGTGCTGTGCTTCACCTTGTATCAGTGCTGTGCTTCACCTTGTATCAGTGCTGTGCTTCACCGTGTATCAGTGCTGTGCTTCACCTTGTATCAGTGCTGTGCTTCACCTTGTATCAGTGCTGTGCTTCACCTTGTATCAGTGCTGTGCTTCCCCATGTATCAGTGCTGTGCTTCACCTTGTATCAGTGCTGTGCTTCACCTTGTATCAGTGCTGTGCTTCACCGTGTATCAGTGCTGTGCTTCACCTTGTATCAGTGCTGTGCTCCACTGTGTATCAGTGCTGTGCTTCACCTTGTATCAGTGCTGTGCTTCACCTTGTATCAGTGCTGTGCTTCACCTTGTATCAGTGCTGTGCTTCACCTTGTATCAGTGCTGTGCTTCACCGTGTATCAGTGCTGTGCTTCACCGTGTATCAGTGCTGTGCTTCACCGTGTATCAGTGCTGTGCTTCACCGTGTATCAGTGCTGTGCTTCACCTGTGTATCAGTGCTGTGCTTCACGTGTATCAGTGCTGTGCTGTCACCGTGTATCAGTGCTGTGCTTCACCTTGGATCAGTGTGTGCTTCACCTTGGTATCAGCTGCTGTGCTTCACCTGGGTATCAGTGCTGTGCTTCACCGTGTATCAGTGCTGTGCTTCCACCGTGTATCAGTGCTGTGCTTCACCGTGTATCAGTGCTGTGCTTCACCGTGTATCAGTGCTGTGCTTCACCGTGTATCAGTGCTGTGCTTCACCGTGTATCAGTGCAGGTGCTTCACCGTGTATCATGCTGTGCTTCACCGTGTATCAGTGCTGTGCTTCACCGTGTATCAGTGCTGTGCTTCACCTTGTATCAGTGCTGTGCTTCACCTTGTATCAGTGCTGTGCTTCACCTTGTATCAGTGCTGTGGCTTCACCGTGTATCAGTGCTGTGCTTCACCTTGTATCAGTGCTGTGCTTCACCTTGTATCAGTGCCTGTGCTTCACCGTGTATCAGTGCTGTGCTTCACCTTGTATCAGTGCTGTGCTTCACCTTGTATCAGTGCTGTGCTTCACCTTGTATCAGTGCTGTGCTTCACCTTGTATCAGTGCTGTGATTCACCTTGTATCAGTGCTGTGATTCACCTTGTATCAGTGCTGTGATTCACCTAGTATCAGTGCTGTGCTTCACCTTGTATCAGTGCTGTGCTTCACCTTGTATTAGTGCTGTGCTTCACCGTGTATCAGTGCTGTGCTTCACCTTGTATCAGTGCTGTGCTTCACCTTGTATCAGTGCTGTGCTTCACCGTGTATCAGTGCTGTGCTTCACCTTGTATCAGTGCTGTGCTTCACCGTGTATCAGTGCTGTGCTTCACCTTGTATCAGTGCTGTGCTTCACCTTGTATCAGTGCTGTGCTTCACCTTGTATCAGTGCTGTGCTTCACCGTGTATCAGTGCTGTGCTTCACCTTGTATCAGTGCTGTGCTTCACCTTGTATCAGTGCTGTGCTTCACCGTGTATCAGTGCTGTGCTTCACCTTGTATCAGTGCTGTGCTTCACCTTGTATCAGTGCTGTGCTTCCCTTGTATCAGTGCTGTGCTTCACCGTGTATCAGTGCTGTGTTTCACCTTGTATCAGTGCTGTGCTTCACCTTGTATCAGTGCTGTGCTCCACTGTGTATCAGTGCTGTGCTTCACCGTGTATCAGTGCTGTGCTTCACCGTGTATCAGTGCTGTGCTTCACCGTGTATCAGTGCTGTGCTTCACCGTGTATCAGTGCTGTGCTTCACCGTGTATTAGTGCTGTGCTTCACCGTGTATCAGTGCTGTGCTTCACCGTGTATCAGTGCTGTGCTTCACCTTGTATCAGTGCTGTGCTTCACTGTGTATCAGTGCTGTGCTTCACCGTGTATCAGTGCTGTGCTTCACCTTGTATCAGTGCTGTGCTTCACTTTGTATCAGTGCTGTGCTTCACCTTGTATCAGTGCTGTGCTTCACCGTGTATCAGTGCTGTGCTTCACCGTGTATCAGTGCTGTGCTTCACCTTGTATCAGTGCTGTGCTTCACCGTGTATCAGTGCTGTGATTCACCTTGTATCAGTGCTGTGATTCACCTAGTATCAGTGCTGTGCTTCACCTTGTATCAGTGCTGTGCTTCACCTTGTATCAGTGCTGTGCTTCACCTTGTATCAGTGCTGTGCTTCACCTTGTATCAGTGCTGTGCTTCACCTTGTATCAGTGCTGTGCTTCACCTTGTATCAGTGCTGTGCTTCACCTTGTATCAGTGCTGTGCTTTACCTTGTATCAGTGCTGTGCTTCACCTTGTATCAGTGCTGTGCTTCACCTTGTATCAGTGCTGTGATTCACCTTGTATCAGTGCTGTGATTCACCTTGTATCAGTGCTGTGATTCACCTTGTATCAGTGCTGTGATTCACCTAGTATCAGTGCTGTGCTTCACCTTGTATCAGTGCTGTGCTTCACCTTGTATTAGTGCTGTGCTTCACCGTGTATCAGTGCTGTGCTTCACCTTGTATCAGTGCTGTGTTTCACCTTGTATCAGTGCTGTGCTTCACCTTGTATCAGTGCTGTGCTTCACCTTGTATCAGTGCTGTGCTTCACCGTGTATCAGTGCTGTGCTTCACCTTGTATCAGTGCTGTGCTTCACCTGGTATCAGTGCTGTGCTTCACCGTGTATCAGTGCTGTGCTTCACCGTGTATCAGTGATGTGCTTCACCTTGTATCAGTGCTGTGCTTCACCTTGTATCAGTGCTGTGCTTCACCTTGTATCAGTGCTGTGCTTCACCGTGTATCAGTGCTGTGCTCCACCTTGTATCAGTGCTGTGCTTCACCTTGTATCAGTGCTGTGCTTCACCGTGTATCAGTGCTGTGCTTCACCGTGTATCAGTGCTGTGCTTCACCGTGTATCAGTGCTGTGCTTCACCGTGTATCAGTGCTGTGCTTCACCGTGTATCAGTGCTGTGCTTCACCGTGTATCAGTGCTGTGCTTCACCGTGTATCAGTGCTGTGCTGCACCTTGTATCAGTGCTGTGCTTCACCTTGTATCAGTGCTCTGCTTCACCGTGTATCAGTGCTGTGCTTCACCGTGTATCAGTGCTGTGCTTCCCCTTGTATCAGTGCTGTGCTTCACTGTGTATCAGTGCTGTGCTTCACCTTGTATCAGTGCTGTGCTTCACCTTATATCAGTGCTGTGCTTCACCTTGTATCAGTGCTGTGCTTCACCGTGTATCAGTGCTGTGCTTCACCTTGTATCAGTGCTGTGCTTCACATTGTATCAGTGCTGTGCTTCACCGTGTATCAGTGCTGTGCTTCACCTTGTATCAGTGCTGTGCTTCACCGTGTATCAGTGCCGTGCTTCACCGTGTATCAGTGCTGTGCTTCACCTTTTATCAGTGCTGTGCTTCACCTTGTATCAGTGCTGTGCTTCACCTTGTATCAGTGCTGTGCTTCACCGTGTATCAGTGCTGTGCTTCACCTTGTATCAGTGCTGTGCTTCACCTTGTATCAGTGCTGTGCTTCACCGTGTATCAGTGCTGTGTTTCACCTTGTATCAGTGCTGTGCTTCACCGTGTATCAGTGCTGTGCTTCACCGTGTATCAGTGCTGTGCTTCACCGTGTATCAGTGCTGTGCTTCACCGTGTATCAGTGCTGTGCTTCACCGTGTATCAGTGCTGTGCTTCACCGTGTATCAGTGCTGTGCTTCACCTTGTATCAGTGCTGTGCTTCACCGTGTATCAGTGCTGTGCGTCACTGTGTATTAGTGCTGTGCTTCACCTTGTATCAGTGTTGTGCTTCACCTTGTATCAGTGCTGTGCTTCACCTTGTATCAGTGCTGTGCTTCACCGTGTATCAGTGCTGTGCTTCACCTTGTATCAGTGCTGTGCTTCACCTTGTATCAGTGCTGTGCTTCACCTTGTATCTGTGCTGTGCTTCACCGTGTATCAGTGCTGTGCTTCACCTTGTATCAGTGCTGTGCTTCACCTTGTATCAGTGCTGTGCTTCACCGTGTATCAGTGCTGTGCTTCACCGTGTATCAAGGCTGTGCTTCACCGTGTATCAGTGCTGTGCTTCATCGTGTATCAGTGTTGTGCTTCACCTTGTATCAGTGTTGTGCTTCACCGTGTATCAGTGCTGTGCTTCACCGTGTATCAGGGCTGTGCTTCACCGTGTATCAGTGCTGTGCTTCATCGTGTATCAGTGCTGTGCTTCACCGTGTATCAGTGCTGTGCTTCACCGTGTATCAGGGCTGTGCTTCACCGTGTATCAGTGCTGTGCTTCATCGTGTATCAGTGCTGTGCTTCACCGTGTATCAGTGCTGTGCTTCACCGTGTATCAGGGCTGTGCTTCATCGTGTATCAGTGCTGTGCTTCACCGTGTATCAGGGCTGTGCTTCACCGTGTATCAGTGCTGACACACTCACAATTAACACTTCCCGTTCTTCTACTTGTTATTTTCCCAAACAGTTTCTTGGTTCATGGTCATTTCCTGCAAACACACAACGTAACGGTCACTATTGTTTTCTTGTTGGAACTTCTTACAAAGTTATTACAACTTGTTATCAAGTTTTTATTATGTATTAGAAAGTTGTTACAACTTGTTAGATAATTGGTGTAACTTGTTAAAAGGTGTTACAGATTGTTAGATAATTGTCATAACTTGAAAGAAGGTTTTACAACTTGTTACATAATTGTTACACCCTGTTAGAAGGTGTTACAACCTATTAGATAAGGGTTATAACCTGTTAGAAGGTGCAATTACCTGTCTTACACACAGAGATCACACTAACGTGATGCATCAAATGAACAAATCCACAAGGGCCGTGACGAGGATTCGAACCTGCGTCCGGGAGCATCCCAGACACTGCCTTAATCGACTGAGCTACGACAGGGTAAAAGCGTTGAAACCGAAGTTCTACTGAACTTACTGGATCCCGTAGCCTCTCCGAGGCACAAACCAGGCTTTTACACAACCCCCTCCCCCCTGCACCCGAGCTATATCAATAGGCCGTTCTCCCTCTATTAAGGGAGTTCTTTGTCGATTAAGGCAGTGTCTGGGATGCTCCCGGATGCAGGTTTGAATCCTCGTCACGGCCCTTGTGGATTTGTTTATATATGTCTTCTTTACTGCGGTGCCAAAAACGTTGTTGCATAATCCATGCGTGGTTTCTTGAGCCAAAACAATATTGAGGGCTTACATAAGAACATAAGAATAAAGGAATCTCCATAAGTCTTAATAGGTCGTTTGAGTAAGAGGCGGCACAAATTACATAAAATCTCATCAGCTTTTCCAACTTATGGTTGACAAATCTAGTGACTTTAATTCTGTGAACGTAGTTGCTAAATTGTTCAATTATTACTTCTCGAAATTTAAAGTATATAGTCTGGATAAAGTGTCTAGCTATAAAATTACACAACTCTCTGAATGAGTTGCGAGCAATATATATACTCCAGTTTGACCAGAAATCTCTTCACAGTTTACCGGAAGCCTGCAGAAACATCAGAGACCAGTACCGGGATCTCATTAGTACTGGGTGCATTCCTCTGACCATGGGCGGTGACCACACTATCTCCTACCCCATACTGCAGGCCATCAAGGTAAATCATTATTCTCTCCTACATTATCCTGCAGGCCGTCAAGGTAAACTGCCACACTCTACTATCCCATCATGAAGACCATCAAGATAAACTGCCTCACACTCCCACCCCATCCTGCAAGCCATCTAGGTAAACCGCTCGTGAGAGTATTATTTTCCGTCGTGATATTCTAGTATTACATCTGTCAACTTAAAACTGAAAGTCAAGATGGGTCTCCGGAGGAAGGACTTGCTTAGCTAACAAGCTAAGTGTAGTAAGCAGCTCATTCCCCACTCTAGAGACCATAGAATAGACTAGGCGCGAGTAAACGCCGAGACCTCAAATGTATGACATCCCTACCACTAGGTCGTTGATCTTTGCAAATCGCCAGAGCGAATCTAACGAGTAGGTCACGGATTCTCACAAAATTTTATTTGTTGTGTAATGCTATGAATTCAGCCCAAATCTCAAAGCAGTCTCAAGATGAACAGCAATAATAATTTCAGGCAACATGGCTGAGCATATGTAAATCAATCAAATGTGTGGGGTGTAACGAAAGACAGTGTTCACCATAACAACATAGTTTATTCAATAAAGTACTAACCACTGCAACAACGAAAGAAATATCACTGACGTTACTCGAAATCCTTGCTGTGACACTTTTACGACAGCTAGACACCAGCCACGAGTGCTGCATAAATGAACTAACTTGAACATACTGAGTGATCACATAGGAATCATTCAAGCAAAACAAAACATACTAATCTATAATCACTAATGCAACAACAACAAGGTAGGTTAGGAGATTAGTCTCCTGCAACCTCCAATCAGTTACTTTATGCTCCTTGCAGCCCTCCCCTGCAATAGCAGTTGCATGTAATCAAACAAGTAGCCTATCAATGACATTACAATGACTAATGGGGTTACTGGCAACTACAGCAATCCTCCTTAATTAAATTCTTACGTTAAGACTCCGTCCCTCGGACGATCAACAATGTCTAATTGATTACGTTAATACAAAAGTAATACTTACGTTCACCTAATCTTGTCTCCCACAGACAAATCAAACTGTACAACTGTCATTAGTAACTCGGAATTACGCAAACACTTTACCCGTCAAGCGTTCAGTGAGAAATCCACATTGATCCCTGTACTACGAACAGCTGATTAATCCCAAAGCGAGTTACATTATCGGTTACTATCGCCCCTTCGATAGTTTACTACAATTTTTATGTCCAAAGTGCTAAGAGAACGGCAATCACCCTTGACTACCTCAAGCAATTAATTACTATCTCGAAGATCAATAATTAATTAATACACATATACGTCACCTTTCCACCGACGTGGAAAGGAACAGCGTTTTTGAAAAACACCGTTTTTTAAAAAAAACATGCTTTTACCTATCACAGGTGAGACATCTATATAGTATATATGTAAAAACACGTGCGTATTCAAATGCAAAGGTGTGTCAAAACTTCAAAGCAATCGGTAAAGAACGTTCGGAGATTTCCCTCACATGAAAAACACTGTTTTTAAAATAGCATGTTTTTACCTGCCACATGTGTGACATCTATATAGTAGGTATATAAAAACACGCACGTATTCGAATGAAACGTGTCAAAATTTCAAAGCGATCGGTGAAGTACTTTCTGAGATTTAAAATTTTGAATTAACGAACATTTAAATATATATTGTGACGGTAAAGTGTTGGAGTGTAGATGTTCGGCAGTCCTCCAATGGCAGGTGGCAATGCCTTGTCACATTTACAGAAAAAAAGAGACTGCTTGCCTGTTTGTCTGTGGTAAGGTAATGGGAAGACACACAAAACACAAAATATTAACAATGAAATTTTAATTACTTTAGAAAACAAGATATGAACAAAGACAATCCCTTGGCTTACGTAAAATTCAAAACAAGTCAACAAACAAAACATGAATAATTATTGAATGTAAAATTTACTCTAAAACAAAATGAAGTGCAAGACAATAATAATATTAATCAGGTACTGAGAATACTGGCTAAAGCTGCCACCTCCCTTAGTACACGACAGCCAGGGCTTAGTCTACCAGAGAGAGATGTCAACTTCTAAGAGCACAGAGATATTCTGAGGAGTATGGAGTGAGCTGCTTAGGTTGCCGAAAAAGTTAGGTAGGTTAGGTAGTCGAAAAACAATTAATTCATGAAAACTTGGCTTATTAGGCAAATTAGGCCTTGCATAGTAGGCTGAGAAGTGCGTTCTGGCTACTAGGTACAACATATATATATATATATATATATATATATATATATATATATATATATATATATATATATATATATATATATATATATATATATATATATATATATATATATATATATATATTTATATATATATATATATATATATATATATATATATATATATATATATATATATATATATATATATATATATATATATATATATATATGTATGTCGTACCTAGTAGCCAGAACTCACTTCTCAGCCTACTATGCAAGGCCCGATTTGCCTAATAAGCCAAGTTTTCCTGAATTAATATATTTTCTATAATTTTTTTCTCATAAAATGATAAAGCTGCCCTTTTCACTATGTATGAGGTCAATTTTTTTTTTATTGGAGTTAAAATTAACGTAGATATATGACCGAACCTAACCAACCCTACCTAACCTAACCTAATCTATCTTTATAGGTAAGGTTAGGTTAGGTAGCCAAAAAAAGCTAGGTTAGGTTAGGTTAGGTAGGTTAGGTTGTCGAAAAAACATTAATTCATGAAAACTAGGCTTATTAGGCAAATCGGGCCTTGCATAGTAGGCTGAGAAGTGAGTTCTGGCTACTAGGTACGACATATATATATATATATATATATATATATATATATATATATATATATATATATATATATATGTCGTACCTAATAGCCAGAACGCACTTCTCAGCCTACTATTCAAGGCCCGATTTGCCTAATAAGCCAAGTTTTCATGAATTATTGTTTTTTCGTCTACCTAACCTACCTAACCTAACCTAACCTAGCTTTTTTTGGCTACCTAACCTAACCTTACATATAAATATAGGTTAGGTTAGGTTAGGTAGGGTTGGTTAGGTTCGCTCATATATCTACGTTAATTTTAACTCCAATAAAAAAAAATTGACCTCATACATAGAGAAAAGGGTTGCTTTATCATTTCATAAGAAAAAAATTATAGTAAATATATTATTTCAGGAAAACTTGGCTTATTAGGCAAATCGGGCCTTGAATAGTAGGCTGAGAAGTGAGTTCTGGCTACTAGGTACGACATATATATATATATATATATATATATATATATATATATATATATATATATATATATATATATATATATATATATATATATATATATATGTATGTCGTACCTAGTAGCCAGAACTCACTTCTCAGCCTACTATTCAAGGCCCGATTTGCCTAATAAGCCAAATTTTCCTGAATTAATATATTTACTATAATTTTTTTCTTATGAAATGATAAAGCAACCCTTTTTTCTATGTATGAGGTAAATTTTTTTTTATTGGAGTTAAAATTAACGTAGATATATGACCGAACCTAACCAACCCTACCTAACCTAACCTAACCTATATTTATAGGTACGGTTAGGTTAGGTAGCCAAAAAAAGCTAGGTTAGGTTAGGTTAGGTAGGTTAGGTAGACGAAAAAACATTAATTCATGAAAACTTGGCTTATTAGGCAAATCGGGCCTTGAATAGTAGGCTGAGAAGTGCGTTCTGGCTATTAGGTACGACATATATATATATATATATATATATATATATATATGTCGTACCTAGTAGCCAGAACGCACTTCTCTGCCTACTATGCAAGGCCCGATTTGCCTGATAAGCCAATTTTTCATTAATTAATGTATTTTCTCTATTTTTTTTTATGAAAAGATAAAGCTACCCATTTCATTATGTATGAGGTCAATTTTTTTTTATTGAAGTTAAAATTAACGTAGATACATGACCGAACCTAACCAACCCTACCTAACCTAACCTAACCTATCTTTATAGGTTAGGTTAGGTTAGGTAGCCGAAAAAGTTAGGTTAGGTTAGGTTAGGTAGGTTAGGTAGTCGAAAAACTATTATTTCATGAAAACTTGGCTTATTAGGCAAATCGGGCCTTGCATAGTAGGCATAGAAGTGCGTTCTGGCTACTAGGTACGACATATATATATATATATATATATATATATATATATATATATATATATATATATATATATATATATATATATATATGTGTCGTACCTAGTAGCCAGAACGCACTTCTCGGCCTACTATGCAAGGCCCGATTTGCCTAATAAGCCAAGTTTTCCTGAATTAATATATTTTCTCAAATTTTTTCCTTATGGAATGATAAAGCTACCCATTTCATTATGTATGAGGTCAATTTTTTTTTATTGGAGTTAAAATTAACGTAGATATATGACCGAACCTAACCAACCCTACCTAACCTAACCTAACCTATCTTTATAGGTTAGGTTAGGTTAGGTAGCCGAAAAAGTTAGGTTAGGTTAGGTTAGGTAGGTTAGGTAGTCGAAAAACAATTAATTCATGAAAACTTGTCTTATTAGGCAAATCGGGCCTTGCATAGTAGGCTGAGAAGTGCGTTCTGGCTACTAGGTACGACATATATATATATATATATATATATATATATATATATATATATATATATATACATATATGTCGTACCTAGTAGCCAGAACGCACTTTTTGGCCTACTACGCAAGCCCCGATTTGCCTAATAAGCCAAGTTTTCCTGAATTAATATATTTTCTCTAATTTTTTTCTCATGAAAAGATAAAGCTACCCATTTCATTATGTATGAGGTCAATTTTTTTGTATTGGAGTTAAAATTAACGTAGATATATGACAGAACCTAACCAACCCTACCTAACCTATCTTCATAGGTTAGGTTAGGTTGGGTAGCCAAAAAAGTTAGGTCAGGTTAGGTTAGGTAGGTTAGGTAGTCGAAAAACAATTAATTCATGAAAACTTGGCTTATTAGGCAAATCGGGCCTTGCATAGTAGGCCAAAAAGTGCGTTCTGGCTACTAGGTACGACATATATATATATATATACATATATATATATATATATATATATATATATATATATATATATATATATATATATGTCGTACCTAGTAGCCAGAACTCACTTCTCAGCCTACTATTCAAGGCCCAATTTGCCTAATAAGCCAAGTTTTCATGAATTAATATATTTACTATAATTTTTTTCTTATGAAATGATAAAGCAACCCTTTTCTCTATGTATGAGGTCAATTTTTTTTTATTGGAGTTAAAATTAACGTAGATACATGACCGAACCTAACCAACCCTACCTAACCTAACCTAATCTATATTTATAGGTAAGGTTAGGTTAGGTAGCCAAAAAAAGCTAGGTTAGGTTAGGTTAGGTAGGTTAGGTAGACGAAAAAACATTAATTCATGAAAACTTGGCTTATTAGGCAAATCGGGCCTTGAATAGTAGGCTGAGAAGTGCGTTCTGGCTATTAGGTACGACATATATATATATATATATATATATATATATATATATATATATATATATATATATATATATATATATATATATATATATATATATATATATATATATATATATGTCGTACCTAGTAGCCAGAACTCACTTCTCAGCCTACTATTCAAGGCCCGATTTGCCTAATAAGCCAAGTTTTTCTGAATTAATATATTTACTATAATTTTTTTCTTATGAAATGATAAAGCAACCCTTTTCTCTATGTATAAGGTCAATTTTTTTTTATTGGAGTTAAAATTAACGTAGATATATGACCGAACCTAACCAACCCTACCTAACCTAACCTAACCTATATTTATAGGTAAGGTTAGGTTAGGTAACCAAAAAAAGCTAGGTTAGGTTAGGTTAGGTAGGTTAGGTAGACGAAAAAACATTAATTCATGAAAACTTGGCTTATTAGGCAAATCGGGCCTTGAATAGTAGGCTGAGAAGTGCGTTCTGGCTATTAGGTACGACATATATATATATATATATATATATATATATATATATATATATGTGTGTATATCACGAAAATAAACACGTGATTAAGAATGTGACAATGTCAGACCACGGAGGAAAAATGAAACAGGAAATTTCCTTAAGTACTTTCGTATATTAAATACATCTTCAGAAGGTTTGGACCTTCTGAAGATGTATTTAATATACGAAAGTACTTAAGGAAATTTCCTGTTTCATTTTTCCTCCGTGGTCTGACATTGTCATATATATATATATATATATATATATATATATATATATATATATATATATATATATATATATATATATATATATATATATATATATATATATATATATATATATATATATATATATATATATATATATATATATATATATATATATATATATATATATATATATATATATATATATATATTTATATATATATATATATATATATATATATATATATATATATATATATATATATATATATATATATATATATATATATATATATATAAGTTCTGCTTGTAAGGTATCTTTGGTAGTGACCTTCTTTTGTGTCTCGAGGTCGAAAATGTCGTCCAACAGAATTTCCAACTCTACTTTCCGGGCCATTTCTCTCGGTCTGGACATAACATGACAGTTTATGCCCAGATTTAGGAGAGTGACTTGGTCCTCAGTGAGGTTAATTCCTGCAAGGTTCAGGAAGCCATCTCTTGGTCGTGGAATTGCCATAGGTTCTCCATATAATGTTGTTAGTTTCTTGATAATCCTTGTTTCAGTGCTGAGGTGATGTTGGTCTGTGAGGATGTCGAGGTGTTGTTCAATGCGGGTACGGATACTATGGTCGATGTTGCTATTTCTCCACTCGTTTGTAGCATGAAGTAGTTGCGTTTTGTTGTCTTTGATTTCATTCTCTGCCTTGTATATCTGATCACGAATCAGAATTCACGAATTCACGATAAAATATCGCCAGGATCTGATTCGTGATCAGATATACAAGGCAGAGAATGAAATCAAAGACAACAAAACGCAACTACTTCATGCTACAAACGAGTGGAGAAATAACAACATCGACCATAGTATCCGTACCCGCATTGAACAACACCTCGACATCCTCACAGATCAACATCACCTCAGCACTGAAACAAGGATTATCAAGAAACTAACAACATTATATGGAGGACCTATGGCAATTCCACGACCAAGAGATGGCTTCCTGAACCTTGCAGGAATTAACCTCACTGAGGACCAAGTCACTCTCCTAAATCTGGGCATAAACTGTCATGTTATGTCCAGACCGAGTGAAATGGCCCGGAAAGTAGAGTTGGAAATTCTGTTGGACGACATATTCGACCTCGAGACACAAAAGAAGGTCACTACCAAAGATACCTTACAAGCAGAACTTATTGCAGAAGGAGGAAAGAATCGAGGCAACTACAGAAGCACCATACTGTCCCCCGAGCTTAAAGCGGCAGCTAAAAGCCTTCGTGAGAACAAAGAGATAGTTGTCAGGAGAGGTGACAAGTCGCCAATATATGTCATTCTTAAAAAAGACGAATATCTGGCGAAAATGAACATCATACTCTCTGACCAAACTAAGTTCCAAAGGGTAACGAAGGACACTACAGCCGAATTAAAAGCAAAGGTCAACAAACTGATCGAAACTGTGAACGCCAAGAAATCCGGACTCCACCTGCCAAAGATCATTGGGGAATATAAACCTGGATATGCGTATGGAAATGTCAAGACGCACAAGCCTGGAAACCCACTTCGGCCAATCATTAGCCAGATACCCACACCCACGTACAGACTGGCGAAGCGACTCAACGGCCTGCTGACTCCTTATGTTCCTTGCGCCTTCAGCCTGAAGTCTCCAAAGGAATTTGTGGACTTACTGCGGGGCGCACGGGCCACAGGGATAAGAGCCTCGTTGGACGTAGAATCGCTGTTTACCAACGTACCAGTGGACGAGACAATCGGAATGATAGCCGACAGAGTGTATCGTGATCCATCCTGTACTCCTCTTGACATGCCCTCTTGACATGCCAGAGGGCATGTCAAGAGTGCCTAAATGCCAACAGCGACTGCCCTGACAGGTACAAGAGGAGTGTTGTTAACGCATACGTCGACCGTGCTCTCAGCCACAGCTCAGAATGGAAGCAAGTCGACGAAGAACTCTGTAGGGTAAGGCAGGTCCTAGTCAACAACGGCTTCTCCAATGGTTTCATCGAAGACATCATAAGAAGGAAAGTGAAAAGCCATGCAACCTCCGAAGAGACAACTAACACAACACCTATACCCCCTATTAGACTATTTTACAGGAACTTCTTTTCCACAGCTCATAAAACGGAGGAAAGGGTCCTGAAAGATATTGTTAATAGAAACGTTATCCCTACAGACAAAAATCAGAGGATACAACTGACGATTTACTATAAAACCAGAAAAACGGCCAGCCTACTCATGAGAAACTCTCCAGGCACAAAACAGAACGCTTTAAAAGAGACTAACGTCGTCTATGCCTTCAAATGCCCACTTGGGGACTGTAAGCTCCAAAAAACCCAGTATATAGGACAACAACATCTCTTTCTAGGCGTTTAACGATGCATAAGCAACAGGGCTCCATTAAGGAACATATAATCTCTTCCCATAACCAAACCATCGCCAGAGAAGTCCTAGTAAACAACACAGAAATCATCGATAGATACAGCGATAGCAGGCGGCTTGACGTTTGCGAGGCACTACACATCAAGAAGTCAACACCAGCAATCAACAGCCAATTATTGCACAACTATATTCTACCCACCTCAAGACTCCGCTCCAATATAGAAGCATCAAGAAATATGGACCAATAGGCTTTCTACAAACACTTCTATTCAATACCCATTGTTTCTGTTCTGTCTTGTGTTGATACTTTTAATACCCTATTAATATCCCCTATTGTTCTGTCTTGTGTTAATGCCACATCACCCTTCCCACCTCACTCAAATGTAGATATAAAATCAGAGAAACGCAAGTTCTAATCAGTTGTGTATTTGTGAAGTCTTTGAAAATGTAATAAGTTTTACGAAACGCGCCCGTGTCGCGTCAGACTAGAAATAAAAAATGAATTTTGGAGAAGTGATTTTTGATTTACCTCCAACAGTGAAGCGTAATGTACGAAAGATTGAGAAAATTCGTGTTAGAATTATTAATCTTACTTTTTCGGTCATATTTAATAATATATGTCTACAGGAAAGACTGCTACCAAAATATACTAATGTTAAAGTGCACGACCCAGCAGCAAGGAATCAAGCCTTCACGATAAAATATCGCCAGGATCTGATTCGTGATCAGATATACAAGGTAGAGAATGAAATCAAAGACAACAAAACGCAACTACTTCATGCTACAAACGAGTGGAGAAATAGCAACATCGACCATAGTATCCGTACCCGCATTGAACAACACCTCGACATCCTCACAGACCAACATCACCTCAGCACTGAAACAAGGATTATCAAGAAACTAACAACATTATATGGAGGACCTATGGCAATTCCACGACCAAGAGATGGCTTCCTGAACCTTGCAGGAATTAACCTCACTGAGGACCAAGTCACTCTCCTAAATCTGGGCATAAACTGTCATGTTATGTCCAGACCGAGTGAAATGGCCCGGAAAGTAGAGTTGGAAATTCTGTTGGACGACATATTCGACCTCGAGACACAAAAGAAGGTCACTACCAAAGATACCTTACAAGCAGAACTTATTGCAGAAGGAGGAAAGAATCGAGGCAACTACAGAAGCACCATACTGTCCCCCGAGCTTAAAGCGGCAGCTAAAAGCCTTCGTGAGAACAAGGAGATAGTTGTCAGGAGAGGTGACAAGTCGCCAATATATGTCATTCTTAAAAAAGACGAATATCTGGCGAAAATGAACATCATACTCTCTGACCAAACTAAGTTCCAAAGGGTAACGAAGGACACTACAGCCGAATTAAAAGCAAAGGTCAACAAACTGATCGAAACTGTGAACGCCAAGAAATCCGGACTCCACCTGCCAAAGATCATTGGGGAATATAAACCTGGATATGCGTATGGAAATGTCAAGACGCACAAGCCTGGAAACCCACTTCGGCCAATCATTAGCCAGATACCCACACCCACGTACAGACTGGCGAAGCGACTCAACGGCCTGCTGACTCCTTATGTTCCTTGCGCCTTCAGCCTGAAGTCTCCAAAGGAATTTGTGGACTTACTGCGGGGCGCACGGGCCACAGGGATAAGAGCCTCGTTGGACGTAGAATCGCTGTTTACCAACGTACCTGTGGACGAGACAATCGGAATGATAGCCGACAGAGTGTATCGTGATCCAGCCTGTACTCCTCTTGACATGCCAGAAAGTATTCTGAGGAAACTACTCCAAGCTTGTACTAAAGAGGCACCCTTCTTGAGTCCGGATGGGCACATGTATAAGCAAGTAGATGGGGTCGCCATGGGTTCTCCCCTAGGTGTCCTGTTTGCAAACTTCTACATGGGTACCATCGAGCAAAAAGTCTTAGTCGACATGAACTTGAAACCGGCCATATACTGCAGGTATGTTGACGACATTTTTACACAGGTACCTGATGTCAGACATCTGCAGGAGCTGAAGGAGGCATTTGAGCAGAGTTCCGTGCTGCGTTTCACTTACGAGGCGGAAAAGGATGGGAAGCTGCCTTTTCTAGATGTAACAGTCATGGAAAAGGGCGGAGGTTTCCACACTGCAGTCTACACTAAGGAAACAAACATAGGAATGTGCCTAAATGCCAACAGCGACTGCCCTGACAGGTACAAGAGGAGTGTTGTTAACGCATACGTCGACCGTGCTCTCAGCCACAGCTCAGAATGGAAGCAAGTCGACGAAGAACTCTGTAGGGTAAGGCAGGTCCTAGTCAATAACGGCTTCTCCAATGGTTTCATCGAAGACATCATAAGAAGGAAAGTGAAAAGCCATGCAACCTCCGAAGAGACAACTAACACAACACCTATACCCCCTATTAGACTATTTTACAGGAACTTCTTTTCCACAGCTCATAAAACGGAGGAAAGGGTCCTGAAAGATATTGTTAATAGAAACGTTATCCCTACAGACAAAAATCAGAGGATACAACTGACGATTTACTATAAAACCAGAAAAACGGCCAGCCTACTCATGAGAAACTCTCCAGACACAAAACAGAACGCTTTAAAAGAGACTAACGTCGTCTATGCCTTCAAATGCCCACTTGGGGACTGTAAGCTCCAAAAAACCCAGTATATAGGCAAGACAACAACATCTCTTTCTAGGCGTTTAACGATGCATAAGCAACAGGGCTCCATTAAGGAACATATAATCTCTTCCCATAACCAAACCATCGCCAGAGAAATCCTAGTAAACAACACAGAAATCATCGATAGATACAGCGATAGCAGGCGGCTTGACGTTTGCGAGGCACTACACATCAAGAAGTCAACACCAGCAATCAACAGCCAATTATTGCACAACTATATTCTACCCACCTCAAGACTCTGCTCCAATATAGAAGCATCAAGAAATATGGACCAATAGGCTTTCTACAAACACTTCTATTCAATACCCATTGTTTCTGTTCTGTCTTGTGTTGATACTTTTAATACCCTATTAATATCCCCTATTGTTCTGTCTTGTGTTAATGCCATATTACCCTTCCCACCTCACTCAAATGTAGATATAAAATCAGAGAAACGCAAGTTCTAATCAGTTGTGTATTTGTGAAGTCTTTGAAAATGTAATAAGTTTTACGAAACGCGCCCGTGTCGCGTCAGACTAGAAATAAAAAATGAATTTTGGAGAAGTGATTTTTGATTTACCTCCAACAGTGAAGCGTAATGTACGAAAGATTGAGAAAATTCGTGTTAGAATTATTAATCTTACTTTTTCGGTCATATTTAATAATATATGTCTACAGGAAAGACTGCTACCAAAATATACTAATATATATATATATATATATATGTCGTACCTAATAGCCAGAACGCACTTCTCAGCCTACTATGCAAGGCCTGATTTGCCTAATAAGCCAAGTTTTCATGAATTAATGTTTTTTCGACTACCTAACCTACCTAACCTAACCTAACCTAACTTTTTCTGCTACCTAACCGAACCTAACCTATAAAGATAGGTTAGGTTAGGTTAGGTAGGGTTGGTTAGGTTTGGTCATATATCTACGTTAATTTTAACTAAAATAAAAAAAAATTGACCTCATACATAATGAAATGGGTAGCTTTATCATTTCATAAGAAAAAAACTAGAGAAAATATATTATTTCAAGAAAACTTGGCTTATTAGGCAAATCAGGCCTTACATAGTAGGCTGAAAAGTGCATTCTGGCTACTAGGTACGACATATATATATATATATATATATATATATATATATATATATATATATATATATATATATATATATATATATATATATATATATATAAATGTCGTACCTAATAGCCAGAACGCACTTCTCAGCCTACTATGCAAGGCCCGATTTGCCTAATAAGCCAAGTTTTCATGAATTAATATATTTTCTCTAATTTTTTTCTTATGAAATGATAAAGCTATGCATTACACTATGTGTAATGTCAATTTTTTTTTATTGGAGTTAAAATTAACGTAGATATATGACCGAACCTAACCAACCCTACCTAACCTAACCTAACCTATCTTTATAGGTTAGGATGGGTTAGGTAGCCGAAAAAGTTAGGTTAGGTTAGGTTAGGCAGGTTAGGTAGTCGAAAAAGCATTAATTCATGAAAACTTGGCTTATTAGGCAAATTCGGTCTTGCATAGTAGGCTGAGAAGTGCGTTCTGACTACTAGGTACGACATAAATATATATATATATATATATATATATATATATATATATATATATATATATATATATATATATATATGTCGTACCTAATAGCCAGAACGCACTTCTCAGCCTACTATTCAAGGCCCGATTTGCCTAATAAGCCAAGTTTTCATGAATAAATGTTTTTTCGTCTACCTAACCTACCTAACCTAACCTAACCTAGCTTTTTTTGGCTACCTAACCTAACCTTACCTATAAATATAGGTTAGGTTAGGTTAGGTAGGGTTGGTTAGGTTCGGTCATATATCTACGTTAATTTTAACTGCAATAAAAAAAAATTGACCTCATACATAGAGAAAAGGGTTGCTTTATCATTTCATAAGAAAAAAATTATAGTAAATATATTAATTCAGGAAAACTTGGCTTATTAGGCAAATCGGGCCTTGAATAGTAGGCTGAGAAGTGAGTTCTGGCTACTAGGTACGACATATATATATATATATATATATATATATATATATATATATATATGTCGTACCTAGTTGCCAGAACGCACTTTTCTGCCTACTATGCAAGGCCCGATTTGCCTAATAAGCCAAGTTTTCATGAATTAATGTTTTTTCGTCTACCTAACCTACCTAACCTAACCTAACCTAGCTTTTTTTGGCTACCTAACCTAACCTTACCTATAAATATAGGTTAGGTTAGGTTAGGTAGGGTTGGTTAGGTTCGGTCATATATCTACGTTAATTTTAACTCCAATAAAAAAAAAATTGACCTCATACATAGAGAAAAGGGTTGCTTTATCATTTCATAAGAAAAAAATTATAGTAAATATATTAATTCATGAAAACTTGGCTTATTAGGCAAATCGGGCCTTGAATTGTAGGCTGAGAAGTGAGTTCTGGCTACTAGGTACGACATATATATATATTAGTATATTTTGGTAGCAGTCTTTCCTGTAGACATATATTATTAAATATGACCGAAAAAGTAAGATTAATAATTCTAACACGAATTTTCTCGATCTTTCGTACATTTCTTTTCACTGTTGGTGGTAATTCAAAAATCAATTCTCCAAAATTCATTTTTATTTCTAGTCTGACGCGACACTTGAGCGTGTTTCGTAAAACTTATTACATTTTCAAAGACTTTAGTTTACACATACACAACTGAATAGAACTTACACGTCTCCGATTTGATTATATCTACATTTGAGTGAGGTGGATGGGGTGAGGTGGTATTTAATAGGGTATTAAATTCATCAACACAGGACGGAACACGAAACAATGGGTATTGAATGGAAGTGATTGTAGAAAGCCTATTGGTCCATATTTCTTGATGCTTCTATATTGGAGCGGAGTCTTGAGGTGGGTAGAATATAGTTGTGCATTAATTGGCTGTTGATTGCTGGTGTTGACTTTTTAATGTGTAGTGCCTCGCAAACGTCAAGCCGCCTGCTATCGCTGTATCTATCGATGATTTCTGTATTGTTTACTAGGATTTCTCTGGCGATGGTTTGGTTGTGGGAAGAGATTATATGTTCGTTAATGGAGCCCTGTTGTTTATGCATCGTTAAACGCCTAGAAAGAGATGTTGTTGTCTTGCCTATATACTGGGTTTTTTGGAGCTTACAGGCCCCAAGAGGGCATTTGAAGGCATAGACGACGTTGGTCTCTTTTAAAGCGTTCTGCTTTGTGTCTGTAGAGCTTCTCATGAGTTGGCTGGCCGTTTTTCTGGTTTTATAGTAAATCGTCAATTGTATCCTCTGATTTTTGTCTGTAGGGATAACGTTTCTATTAACAATATCTTTCAGGACCCTTTCCTCCGTTTTATGAGCTGTGGAAAAGAAGTTCCTGTAAAATAGTCTAATAGGGGGTATAGGTTGTTACGGTGCCCTTTCCTATTTCTTTCGTTTGCCGGCTTAAAGAGTCATATCAGCTCTCCCTACTGATTCTCCGAGGTTCAGGGAGTCTAATAATGTAATGTGGCGACCAGACCGGCTGCCAGTTAAGGGAGAACGTTACATTATAAGTTGTAAATAAGGGGAAATTGGCCCCCTAATATAAAATGAAAGAGTATCCCCTAATGCAGATATGACCTTTTGGAAGGGACACTAGCCGATCGCGGGTTGGCCGACTAAGGTCGCGGGCGACCAATCAGGGTTCGCCGAGACGTCACCGAGTGCCCCGGGCGGCGCCAACGTCAGAGTTGACCCGACCTTGGAGGCGACAGGACGCACCTCGGTCTGCTCTCAAGGATTAGAGGCTCTACAAGCCTTTCTTAGTGGATTAGTGCAGGCTATCGCAGCCCATCGGATATATTGGAGACCCCGCGCTTCTGGGAAGCAAAAAGGAACCAAGTTTATTGAGCGAAAGAGGGCCAAACTTGGAAAATATTCGGCGACGACGCTGGGCGACGACGCTGGACGTTGGGGGCCTGAAAAGGTGTGGCGGGCAAGCCTAGCTGTGACTGGGTCACATCCACTGAGGGTTTTGGAAGGACGACACCGTGCCTAGGACAAGGAGCAACGCCTTGTGGAAGGGGCGAGTGTGGGAAAATAGTGATTAGCTCAGCACCTATCAATGAACCAGGATTGGGGTAGCTGAATCTCAGGGATTGGAATGGCGACGACGCGAAGGCTCCACGACACCTGAGGACCTGTGGAACGTTCCGGGACCGTCAAGGATCGACCAGGAAGCGTGGGAACCTCACACCATTGAGGGACAGGCGTCGTGAGCCAGGAATGTAAGGTAGATCATTTTCCCTCCCATTACCCCTTGTGTGAGTAGGCTAGTTAGGCCACAATATTTCCTTATGTATGTGGCAATAGGACATTAATACTTTAGTAGTAGATGTTACGGACGCGAATCCAGCGTCCGAGCACGGAACAGTGACGACCGCACCATCTGTGGGTCAGCTCCCGAAATCCCCTTCCAAATGGACGGCGCCATCAAGTGAGGACAGGAAATACCAGCCACAAGGGCTTGTTTCCCGTCCTGATCAGCTCATAACACAGCCGCTGCTGACCTCTGGTGAGGTGGAGCTTAGACAGCAACGCCATCTATGGAGTGGATACGTCGGGTGTTTGTGTCTAAGCCTGTAAGTGAGGTGCCCTAGAGTGTCCCTATTACTGATGACGTGTCTGATTACAGAGTCGACCTGGGACTGCTGTAATGGAAGTTGGATCAGTCTACCCAAGGCAGCCGTCTTGCCTCCAGGTATTTGCTGCAGCAGCTGTGAGTCGCCCCCCCCCCCCAGATGAACACTGTGGTGTTAGCCTGCCTGTGACGTGGCAGTTGAGGGATTGTCGTACCCGGGACTGACTGGTGGAGACACTTAACCACTGGGGTGTTGTGGCAAGGAGAGTGGTCTGTGGGATCACACGAGGCTCCTGACTAGGGCTCGCTACCCTAGTATCGGTCGTGGAGTGGCCTAACCAGTGTTGCTGATTGGAACCTGCCAGCTACCGGCTGGACTTGTGGTTGATGGCCTCCACGACGGTGCCCCCAGTGGAACTGTGATTTGGCTGGCCTGTGGCCAGGGTAGACTCAAGAGAATCGAAGGATTTGTCGTGAGGCCACACGAGGACCAAGAGCTTAGCAACGTTGAGCACCGTGAACGTCCAGAGTCTTCAGAGGAAGACTACGTTGTACATTATAGTGTTTAACCCTCCCCCCTGTGTAACCTTTTATATATTATTTATGGTGACGGTAATAATTATATTATTAGGTTTTTGCCTTTATTTCCCTTCCCCTTTAATTTACTTGCGTTACGGATCACATCCCTTGAAAGCCACTATTAGCTTGGAGCCGGATACCCTACCTCTAACAACATCAGAGAAAGAACCCAGTTGCGACCCGAGAGGGCCGTAACATAATTGGCATCCCCAGCGGGATCCGACCCCTTGTCAAGTATGTTTGACAGAGGTGGTGAAGTGGCGCAATCCCTGTAAATAATTCCCCCTGTGTGTGACTATTAGGACGTTATACGTCCTGTGCGGTGCTCGGAGTGACTGAGTGCAATATTGTGCAGTGCGGTGCTCGCTGTGATTAAGTGCAATATTGTGTAGTGCGGTGCTCAGAGTGATTCAGTGCAACATTGAATAGCGAAGTGCTCGCTGTGATTAAGTGCAATATTTTGTAGTGCGGTGCCCGGTGTAATTACGTGCAATATTGGCAAGTGCAGTGTTTGGTGCGATAAAGTGCAATATTGACGTAGAACAGTGCTCGGTGCGTTAAGTGCTAACGTGAAGCGGTGTTAATTGCCAGTGTACCTAGTGACGATGGCAGAAAAAGCGACCATCGACGATCTGGACGATGTTCAGGCTTTTCTGAACAGGGAGGACTGTCTTGCCAGATTGAAATATCTGGGCAAACAGGAAATATCTTGATCTCCTACCTGGAGATCAAGATCCGTGCAAGTGATTCCCGTGTGGAGATCTTGTCCAAGGTTCACCGGCATTTGAAAGCCGAAGAAAAACAGGAAGATGAGGCACAAGGTACAAAAGAAGGTGAGGAAATAGCTTCCACTGAAAAGGAAGATAAAGGCAGTGACATTGACAGCGATGCAGGTGAGCTGAATATAAGTTTACTTACAGTCAAAATGCGTGCCTTGGAAATAAATCATGAGATAGAATGGAAGAAGTTAGAAATAGAACGAGAATTAAAAGAAAAAGAATTGGCGATGAGGCGTTTAGAATTAGAAGAAAGGAAAGAAGAAAGAGAAAGAGAAGAACGAGAAAAAGAAAGAGAAAGAGGAGAACGCGAAAAAGAACGAGAAAGAGCAGAGAAACGAGAGAGAGAAGAGCGAGAAAGAGCAGAGAAACGAGAGAGAGAAGAGCGAGAAAGAGAAGAGAAACGAGAAAGAGAAGAGCGAGAGAGAGAAGAGAAACGAGAAAGAGAAGAGCGAGAGAGAGAAGAAAAAGAAAAAGAGAGACAACATGAGCTAGAAGTATTGCGGTTAGGCGGTGGTCGGAGGCAAACGACGGAAACAAGTATTTTCGATCCGGTAAGGAACATCAAAATGGTCCCAAAATTCAATGAGAAGGAAGTGTCGAAGTTCTTCGCGGCCTTCGAGAAAGTCGCTGCCTCTTTGGAGTGGCCAAGGGAGAATTGGGCCATCATGATACAGTCAGTCTTGAAAGGGGAAGGCCCAAATCGCCTACTCCACGTTGTCCCTTGACGACTCCGGCGATTATGACAAGGTGAAGAAGGTCGTGCTCATGGGATACCAATTGGTACCTGAGGCTTACAGGCAGAAGTTCAGGAACCTGAAAAAGACCTCAGAGCACACTTTCACCGAATTTGCCACTATCAAGGAGCGACTTTTCCAGGAATGGTGTGCCTCTCGGAAGGTGGAGACCAAAGAAGACCTCGAGCAGCTCATACTGTTAGAGGACTTCAAAGACTGTCTGTCTGGAGATCTAAATACGTATCTAGAGGAACAGCAGGTAGAGACCTTGAGTGCGGCAGCCACCATGGCTGAGGAATACATCCTAACGCATAGGCCTTCTGCCAAGTATGTCCCAAGGAATTACCCCCGCCGGTTTGACAAACCTCGTCATGACAAAGAAGAGAGACCCGTCCCACGAAGCGCTGAGAAGACGCCCCCAAGTAGCCCTCGAAGGACTAGTCCTAATAGTCCGAAACACCGGAGTCCGAGGAGGAATGTGGTGTGCTGGACTTGTGGGCAGAAAGGGCATGTAGCTGCTATGTGCCGAGGCAGAAGAGGTAGCGGCGCTCGTAGGGAGGTGATGTTGATGAGCTGTGTAACACTACCAGCAGGAAGCCAGTCTACGACTACGCAGGAAGAACCCAGATTGTTTTCCCCTCACACTTCAAGCGGGTATGTAACGAGTGATCATACTGGTAGATCGGTAGTAGTGCTCAGAGATAGTGGAGCAGCCCAGTCCCTGATCGTGAGAAACTCGTTACCCGAGGGAGTGAGTGTGGATGGGAGACAAAAGGTTGTCCTGGTTGGGTTTCCTAGGACGCGGTACGTCGCCCCCTTAGTGCCGGTACATCTCGACTCGCCTTACTTCAGCGGCGCATGTGCGTTGGCAGTAGTCGATACCCTCCCTATAGCTGGGATTGACGTGGTACTAGCCAATGACTTGGTGACAGATTGGAGCAACAATCATCCCAAGGTCGCACACGAGTCAGCCGGAACACCAAGGTCCGAGGTAACGGCAGGCGTTGGTAATATCCAGGTACAGACAGACCCGGAATTAGGTAATATGTTTAATTTGTCCTCTCGCCTAAAGATTGACAATATTCTAGCAGAGTCTCCTGATTCTTCTCCCGACGAGGAACATGCGGTTATGATGTCAGAAGCGACTGAGCAAGAAGAGAGGCCTCGTGTACAAGCACCCACGGATACCAAAGAGTCTGGAGTGAAGGCGGATGAGTACTTGCGGTATGGCAAGATACAGCATTCATTGAACCAGCCAGAGATTCCCCAGACGTCGGAGGTATGTGAGGTATGTGTGAAGGTTCTAGAGCCCTCTTCGGTCCAAACCAGGCTAATGGATATAGCTGGCTATGGACATTTCAGGCTCATGAAACTTATCCCTCAGTTAACCAAATGTTTCCTAGCGGTATTTTGTTTTGTTCTCGTGTGTGTTCTCAGTAAGGACCAGTGTACGACCCGACAGATGATGGCTTCCTTGAACATCGTGAAGAGATCCCAGGGATTAGAGACGTGCACTGTGAGTGTTGCAGTCAAAGGAGGGACCTGGAAGGTGATGGTAGATACAGGAGGTGCGAGATATGCTATTATGAGTGACTGTTTCCGACAGGTTGACACCCCCCGCGTGATAGCTGAGCCTACATGCAGCGTTATACGGAACGTTGGTCGACCTGACGGTGGCAGAGCGAATGCCATCCTCGATGTACGAGCAGCCCTGTTGGGACTAGGTGTGGGCCTAGTAGAGGAGTATGCTGTGAGTACTGATTTAACTCTCGCTGTCACTCTAAATTATCAGACCCCTGTATTCCAGGTTCCCGTCTCCCTGAAGGACTACCGGACCGGTACCAGAAATGCCGTCTGTAACCAGCCATCAACGGTGCCACGATGCAGGGAGGTGTCGAGTCGCCCCAGATCGTGTCTACACCGATCCTTACTCGAGAGATGTGAGATTATACTCTGGATTGACATCTCGGTGGAGGTGTGGGAAGTTGCAACAGGCAGGTCATTGCCTACCATCTTCCAGTTTCATCTGTGCCAGAGTTTCCCGTTCGGACAGTTCTGTGGACAAGACAGCCTCGCCATTCCAGTTCTTAGTGTACGTGAGTCCATTTGGAGTTGTGTCCCCGTACTAATTTGGTTTGTGTTTCTCTTTATAGAACCCCAAACCAAATTCCTTTTGGTGGAGAGGAGTTACGGACCCGAATCCAGCGTCCGAGCACGGAACAGTGACAACCGCGCCATCTGTGGGTCAGCTCCCGAAACCCCTTCCAAATGGACGGCGCCATCAAGTGAGGACAGGAAATACCAGCCACAAGGGCTAGTTTCCCGTCCTGATCAGCTCATAACACAGCCGCTGCTGACCTCTGGTGAGGTGGAGCTTAGACAGCAACACCATCTATGGAGTGGATACGTCGGGCGTTTGTGTCTAAGCCTGTAAGTGAGGTGCCCTAGAGTGTCCCTATTACTGATGACGTGTCTGATTACAGAGTCGACCTGGGACTGCTGTAATGGAAGTTGGATCAGTCTACCCAAGGCAGCCGTCTTGCCTCCAGGTATTTGCTGCAGCAGCTGTGAGTCGCCCCCCCCCCCCCCCGGATGAACACTGTGGTGTTAGCCTGCCTGTGACGTGGCAGTTGAGGGATTGTCGTACCCGGGACTGACTGGTGGAGACGCTTAACCACTGGGGTGTTGTGGCAAGGAGAGTGGTCTGTGGGATCACACGAGGCTCCTGACTAGGGCTCGCTACCCTAGTATCGGTCGTGGAGTAGCCTAACCAGCGTTGCTGATTGGAACCTGCCAGCTACCGGCTGGACTTGTGGTTGATGGCCTCCACGACGGTGCCCCCAGTGGAACTGTGATTTGGCTGGCCTGTGGCCAGGGTAGACTCAAGAGAATCGAAGGATTCGTCGTGAGGCCACAAGAGGACCAAGAGCTTAGCATCGTTGAGCACCGTGAACGTCCAGAGTCTTCAGAGGAAGACTATGTTGTACATTATAGTGTTTAACCCTCCCCCCTGTGTAACCTTTTATATATTATTTATGGTGACGGTAATAATTATATTATTAAGTTTTTTCCTTTATTTCATTTCCCCTTTGATTTACTTGCGTTACGGATCACATTATTAAGTTTTTTCCTTTATTTCATTTCCCCTTTGATTTACTTGCGTTACGGATCATATCCCTTGAAAGCCACTACTAGTTTGGGGCCGGATACCCTACCTCTAACAACATCAGAGAAAGAACCCGGTTGCGACCCGAGAGGGCCGTAACAGTAGGATAGGCTGCAAGGCAGCTTGTGTCCAGGAGTGTCAGAGGGAACAGTGTGCATGGATGGCAGGACAGTGAAGAAGAGGCGCCGACGTGATGAAGAGGCCCTCCTGTGAGAGTGTGGGAGTCCTGTCTTTCTGCCCAGTTGAAGGAGTGTTGAAGGTCGTGGAAGAAGAGGCTGACGATCTCCAGACTTATTATCCTTATTTTCATATTCATGTATTACTTGTGATTGAATGTGTGATCATGTAATTTGCATCAGTAAATTCACAATTTTATCAGTGTGTTTAAGTGTGCCTCCAGTTATAACATTTCTCTATGAGCATACACGAAGGTATCATAGTACTTCCTAGGGAACACTACGTTCTCTATAGAAGTTCTTATTAAGAGTCATCTCGGAAGAGCAGCACTCAAGAGGGCAACCTATACTCTTGCTCCCTCCGTTCCTGAAGTGTCACTCCTCCAGTTGGTGACGTGACTCGTACCACCTTGCCAGTCACTTGCCTCATTATATCTCCACCTTGCATAGGACCGGGTGTGATGGGTGTTCCCTGAACACCTACAAGAAATCCTCTCTCCGTGGCTACGAGTGTACTCCCACGGCTCGTTACCACTGTAAGATTCAGTGCATGCAGTGCCTCCACCGCGTCGTGCACTCCGAGATAGTCTTGCACTTCCACTGCGTCCTACAGGTACTCCATGTTTCCTCTCATGAGCTCCTCTTCGCCAATCTTCTCTCTTCTCGGTTCCTCTTCTCCCATAGGTGCGTTGTCTCCTCACAGTGGCACTTGTAACCTGTACTCCATCCAGCAGCTTCCTCTCTTCCACACTAGGCTTTTGCGATGGCCCAATGCCCCCTCTGGTTAGGCTGGCGCCTACCCTGGGTGTACCTATTCCCTGCTTTCTTCGTATTGCCTTTCCTATACCATTTGCTCCTTCGTTCCCGACGAACATCTTCACTCCTACTGGAGATTCTCTTCCCTGTAGACGTCTTCTTCGGTTCGTGGTTGGGCTCATCCATCTCCCTGTGGCTCACCTCACCACGGTGGTTCATCTTGCACCTACCACTATTCATCTGGCCGGCATAAGGTGCACTGCGTCGTGGCTCCGCCACTCTGCCCCTCACTGCCGTTCGCTCATCCACTGAGCTCGCTTTATTCACGTTTCTGTGTGGAGGGAGTGCGGTCTGCAGCCTCTTCACCGCCCCAGGCGTTTGTACAGCTGCTCCTCGCCACTCCTCCACACACATCATCAGGCTTAGTCGGAGGTCCTCGTCGGGGTTTTCCACGACCTCCGACGACTTCTCTGCTCTCTCGCCCTCGTTGTCGTCGTCTCTGGCGACGTTTCCCCTGGCGAAGTCGGCTTCCTCACTATTATTTGGAGCGACCGATACCTCACCTGGCAGGGTTGTACCGCTGCTTGAAACATAGGCACTCCTGGCCCAATCGGGTTGTATCCTGCTTCCTCCGAGGTCATTACCCAGCACCATCTGTATATGCTCTAGGGGTAATTTAGGGGCTACAGCTACTATAGCTTTCTCGACTCAACAGTCGGCAATCAGCTGTACTTCGTGAAGTGGCAACCTATATTCCTCCCCCACACTGCGTATCCTCACCACTCCCACAGGTGAATCATTAAATTCCATGGGGAGAATACTCCTGGTTACCATACTTATGTCAGCACCCGTATCTCGAAGAACGGCAACCTTCACTGGGTCTGATTTTCCAAACTTCACGTTGGCCCCGAAAACGAAGGGATGTTCACCCAACTTCATTTCCCAACCATTCACGTTGGTCCACTATAATATGGGGTGTAAACAAACACTCTCTCCTCGTCCAACATTAGTCCTATATTCCTCTGGTGCTCCTCACACTCGCGGGCATAATGTCCTCTCATACCAAAGTTGAAGCATCGGCTGCCTCGCCTGGGCGGCCACCCGCCAGTCCCCCTGGCAGTACCACTTGCAGACGTTCCCTGGGTCCTCATTGGACTCCGTGTTGTCGTGTCCGGGACTGCAGCACTTGCTCCAGAGCTAGGTCCACTGCTCACAGCTTGGGGCTTCCTCCCCGCGTCTCTTGAGCTCTTGAACCAGGTTACTTCATCGGCCACACTACTCTTGGGAGAGTCCCCACCCGTCCTCGCTCCTCCTGAACTCCTGAGGTTCCCTCCCGACCTGGGGTAAGGCGAGTGTCTGGGCGGCCCCTCCCTCCTGAGATGTAGTGCCTCCTCCAGCATGTCGGCTCGGTCCGCTGCAGCCTTCAGGTCCTTAATACCTGCTTCTCACACCCTTACTCGCAACTCAGGATGGAGCACCGACATAAACTTCTCCATCACTATCAGTCGTCTGATATCATCCGCCGACTCCGCTTCCTCCACCTTCAACCATCGTAGGAATTTCCGTTCCATATCGCTGGCGGTCTCGACGTAAGACTTCCCCGACGCTCTTGTACATTCTCTGAACCGCTTCCGGTACATCTCCGGAGTCAGCCGGAATGAGTGGAGCACCGCATTCTTAATTGCGTCGTAACTAGTACACTCCTCTAGGTCCAGCATGTTGTAGGCTTCCCGGGCCTCACCAGTCAACCTGCCCTGGACCAGAGCAGCCCAATCATCTTCCGGCCACTCCTTCAGAGTTGCTATCCGTTCAAAGAACGCCTCATCTTCCTGTGGTTCGAACGTAGGTAAGTCACGTTCCCTTACCTTGAGGTCATCCCGCCGTGCAGGTAGTGAGGGCAGACCACGCTCAACGCGACGCAATTCGACTTCTTTCTTTGCCTTTATCTCCTCCAGTCGCAGTTGTCTCTCTCCTTCTTCCCGCTGCAGCCGAGCTTCTCGCTCACGCTCCTCTCGCTGCAGCTCAGCTGCACGTTCCTCTCGCTGCAGCTCAGCTGCACGTTCCTCTCGCTGCAGCTCCAGCCGTGCTTCTCTCTCCTCTCGTCGCAGTTGGGCTTCCAGTTGCATCTTCATTATTTCCAGATGCAGGCTTCTCTTACTACAGCTGGACCTTCCACTGCTCCCATATTCACTGTGAATTCCCTCCACACTGGTAGGCGCTTGGGGTGGCTCTAGTCGGGACGGTTCACCTTGCGACGGCTCTCCTCGGGACGGCTCCTCTTGAGATGGCTCCTCTCCCATCGCCTCCTCTCGAGCTGTGAGCTGTGCCATGATCTCTATCCTTCGCTCCGCTACCTTAGGCGTCCTCAACCTGATCCCAAAGTGGTTTGCCACTTGTTGGAGCTGGGCCTTGGGACACTCTTCCAAAATTCTCTCGTCCCTTGTGTCAATAAATTTCTTTACTTTGTCCTCCTCCATCTCTATATCATTGAGCATACACGACAGCACAGACAAGTTAGTAGACACTAATTTCACCGTTTCAGTCCCTTAGCTGGTTGAGTAACAGTACCACTGAATTCACTGGTCACACCGCATTAGTACCCTGGCAACACTTGTCTTGAAATTTGGGCCACACTGTAGCTTGATCCACGCTTCCTGGCGAAGTTCCCATTTCTTGGCTACCGGGGTTCGAATCCTGGCAAGGTCGCCAGTTCTCTGTCACGTCGAGGGTGGGCCGGGGCTCTGCTAGCACTCAGCTGCTAGGGGCTCAAAAGGCCGAATACTCAGCCCCTCCGACTCCCGGGATTTACCGGAGTCTCCTTGGTCACACAGGAGAGGACCAGCAATGCCCACCTCCGCAGGCCTTTGCTTCCACCACAAAAGGGGGGGGGGGGGTGCCACTGATTCACCCTGGAAGCCCTTCAGTCAAACACGGGGAAACTGCTGTTAACAGTTCCGGCCTAGACTCGTGGAGGAGTGAAGGAAGACTCAGGCTTACCTTATAATAATAACCTCCCTGAGTCTTGCCTGGCAAACAAAAAGGTTGCAGGAACTCCTTTCCCGCCTGTCTTCTCTATCTTCTTAACAAGGTCGCCAGCTGGGTTATTATATCTGCACCCCAGTAATGCAGTTCAATGGGTGTATTATATATTGTTTGTAGCCAGAAGATTGCTACTCCCATAGATCTGCTACTAGACTGTCGGCCCAGGGTACTCTCCCAGGAAGGTCTGTGTGGCTTTACCTCTCTCTAGCCGTTAATCTACTACGTTAATAGTTGCCACCATTCAGGCACTGATACTGATCGGATGGCTAAGGGTACACTTTTATTTAAGTCTGTGCTGTCTTCACCACTCTCCAGGCAATAAGAACTTCTATAGAGAACGTAGTGTTCCCTAGGAAGTACTATGATACCTTCGTGTATGCTCATTGAGAAATGTTATAACTGGAGGCACACTTAAACACAATGATAAAAGTGTGAATTTACTGATGCAAATTACATGATCACACATTCAATCACAAGTAATACATGAATATGAAAATAAGGATAATAAGTCTGGAGATCGTCAGCCTCTTCTTCCACGACCTCCAACACTCCTTCAACTGGGCAGAAAGACAGGAGTCCCACACTCTCACAGGAGGGCCTCTTCACCACGTCGGCGCCTCTTCTTCACTGTCCTGCCATCCATGCACACTGTCCCCTCTGACACTCCTGAACACAAGCTGCCTTGCAGCCTATTCTACTACTAAAGTATTAATGTCCTATTGCCACATACATAAGTAAATATTGTGGCCTAACTAGCCTACTCACACAAGGGGTAATGGGAGGGAAAATGATCTACCTTACATTCCTGGCTCACGACGCCTGTCCCTCGATGGTGTGAGGTTCCCACGCTTCCTGGTCGATCCTTGACGGTCCCGGAACGTTCCACAGGTCCTCAGGTGTCGTGGAGCCTTCGCGTCGTCGCCGTTCCAATCCCTGAGATTCAGCTACCCCAATCCTTGTTCATTGATAGGTGCTGAGCTAATCACTATTTTCCCACACTCGCCCCTTCCACAAGGCGTTGCTCCTTGTCCTAGGCACGGTGTCGTCCTTCCAAAACCCTCAGTGGATGTGACCCAGTCACAGCTAGGCTTGCCCGCCACACCTTTTCAGGCCCCCAACGTCCAGCATCGCCGCCCAGCGTCGTCGCCGAATATTTTCCAAGTTTGGCCCTCTTTCGCTCAATAAACTTGGTTCCTTTTTGCTTCCCAGAAGCGCGGGGTCTCCAATATATCCGATGGGCTGCGATAGCCTGCACTAATCCACTAAGAAAGGCTTGTAGAGCCTCTAATCCTTGAGAGCAGACCGAGGTGCGTCCTGTCGCTTCCAAGGTCGGGTCAACTCTGACGTTGGCGCCGCCCGGGGCACTCGGTGAAGTCACGGCGAGCCCTGATTGGTCGCCCGCGACCTAAGTCGGCCAATCCGCGATCGGCTAGTGTCCCTTCCAAAAGGTCATATCTGCATTAGGGGATACTCTTTCATTTTATATTAGGGCGCCAATTTCCCCTTATTTACAACTTATAATGTAACGTTCTCCCTTAACTGGCAGCCGGTCTGGTTGCCACATTACATTATTAGACTCCCTAAACCTCCGAGAATCAGTAGGGAGAGCTGATATGACTCTTTAAGCCGGCAAACGAAAGAAATAGGAGAGGGCACCGTAACAAGGTGTTGTGTTGGTTGTCTCTTCAGAGGTTGCATGGCGTTTCACTTTCGTTCTTATGATGTCTTCGACGAAACCATTGGAGAAGCCGTTGTTGACTAGGACCTGCCTTACCCTACAGAGTTCTTCGTCGACTTGCTTCCATTCTGAGCTGTGGCTGAGAGCACGGTCGACATATGCGTTAACAACACTCCTCTTGTACCTGTCTGGGCAGTCGCTTTTGGCATTTAGGAACATTCCTATGTTCGTTTCCTTAGTGTGGACTGCAGTGTGGAAGCCTCCGCTCTTTTCCATGACTGTTACATCTAGAAAGGACAGCTTCCCATCCTTTTCCATCTCGTAAGTGAAACGCAGCACGGAACTCCGCTCAAATGCCTCCTTCAGCTCCTGCAGATGTCTGACATCAGGTACCTGTGTAAAAATGTCGTCAACATACCTGCAGTATGTTGTACCTGAAACCGGCCATATACTGCAGGTATGTTGACGACATTTTGGAAATGTCATGGAAAAGAGCGGAGGTTTCCACACTGCAGTCTACACTAAGAAAACGAACATAGGAATGTGCCTAAAGCGACTGCCCAGATAGGTACAAGAGGAGTGTTGTTAACGCATATGTCGACCGTGCTCTCAGCCACAGCTCAGAATGGAAGCAAGTCGACGAAGAACTCTGTAGGGTAAGGCAGGTCCTAGTCAACAACGGCTTCTCCAATGGCTTCGTCGAAGACATCATAAGAAGGAAAGTGAAACCTTGAACCTTGTTACTACGAATCCCGAGCGCTTTCCATTCAGCCGTCAGGCCAACAGGTCAGGCATCTGTACTCTCTGTTCACCCAGCAGTGAATGGGTACCTAGTTGTTAGACGATTTGGCGGGTCGTATACTGGGAAAAAATAGGGTTAACTAAGGACCTTCTCGAAACTATGCGTGCTAATGACTCTACAAGAATGTAGAAACTCATGTATCTAAACAAAACAAATACAAATGCTCAGATGAACAGCTCAAGTAAGGTAAGGTATTTATTAGGGGAAAGTGCCAATCTATTACGACTATATAGCACTGTTTTTTTTTTTTTTTTTTGGCAGTCTCCGTGGTGTAGTGGTAAGACACTCGCCTGGCGTTCCGCGAGCGCTATGTCATGGGTTCGTATCCTGGCCGGGGAGGATTTACTGGGCGCAATTCCTTAACTGTAACCTCTGTTTAACGCAACAGTAAAATGTGCACTTGGATGAAAAAACGATTCTTCGCGGCAGGGGATCGTATTCCAGGGACCATAGGATTAAGGACTTGCCCGAAACACTACGCGTACTAGTGGCTGTACAAGAATGTAACAACTCTTGTATATATCTCAAAAAAAAAAAAAAAAAGGTATTTATTAGGGGAAAGTGCCAATCTATTACGACTATATAGCACTGTTAAGGGGTCACGATAAGAATTTGGGATGGGACTTGGAGGCAAGGAATGGTACCCAACCATTTGGAGGGTCGGAGAATGAACGCCGGCCTGCATGAAGCAAGGCTGTCGCTCTACCGTCCACCCCAAGTGGATGGACACAGTGGGGGTACCTTTAACATTCTACGGACAACACATTCCGAATTTCAACCAGTTTCCATTTCAGACTTCATGAAAACTGCACGTGGAGGGCAGGGTTAAACCCTGGTATTTCAGAGTGGATTCACAAATGCCTGATGAGTGCTACCCCAGGACTCTTACTTGTGAAATGATAAGGGGGTTCAGGATGGGCCGTAACGTCGCCACATTCATATCAAATATGTGTGGGTTGAGCTATTTATTTCATCTATGTTAGAGTGAGTAATGTTTGTAACCTAACATGTTTGTATGCAGGAGAAATATGGTCCAGTTGGCGTGGTGCACGTGGACGCCCACCCGGACCTGCAGGAGGAGGTGCTTGGCAGCAAGATTGGCCACGGTACCCCCTTCAAGAGGGCCTATGATGAGGGACTCTTAGACTGTTCACGCGTCGTGCAGATTGGCCTTAGGGGCACCTCACTCACCCACAACGACTGTAATATTGGCAAAAATTTGGTACGTGATGATTCTTGGTTATGCTTGTGATGAGCCCTGGGTATACTAGAAGGGGACCATTAGTATGCTGTGATGGTAGTGAGCCCTAGGTATGGAGGGGCGATAAGCCCTGCGTATATGTTAGTGGGCCATGAGTAAGCTGTAATAGTAGTGAGCCCTGGGTATACTGGTAGTGGACCATGAGTATACTGTGATGGTAGTGAGCCATGGGTATAGTGGCGATGAGCCCTGGGTATACTGGCAGTGGACCACCAGTATGCCGTGATGGTAGTGAGCCCTGGGTATGGTGGCGATGAGCCCTGGGTATACTGGTAGTGGACCATAGGTATGTAATGATGGTAGTGAACCCAGAGGATACTAGTGTGGACTATTAGTAGGCTATGATGGTATTGAGTTCTGGGTATATAGGTAGTTGACCATAAGTATGCTGTGATAGTAGTGAGCTCTGAGTATGGAGATGTTGAGCTCTGGGTATACTATTACTGAACCATAGATATGATGTGATGGTAATGAGCCCTGAGAATGGTGATTTTTTTTTTGCAGGGATATACCTGCGCGGGCCCTAAGCCTCTGGCTGACCCACTAAGTGTTGCTTGTTTCTGTTTTACTTGGGCGGAGTATGAGTATTTATGACTCGTGTGGTCGCTTCAGAGAATGGTGATGATAAGCCCTGGGTATACTGGTAGTGGTTCAAGGGTATTCTGTGATGTAAGTGATTCCCAAGTATTGTGGTATTGAGCCCTGAGTATATTGGTAGTTGACCATGGGTATGCTGTGTTGGTAGTGAGACCTCGGTATAGTTGAATTGGTCCCTTGGTATACCGATAGTATACAATGGTGTGAGGGTAGTGAGTCAAATACATAGTGGTAGTGAGCCCTGGAAATATTGGTAGGGGACCATGGGTATGCTGTAATGGTATCGAGCCCTGGGTATTCTGGTATTCAGTGATGGTAAGAAGCCCTGGGTATGGTGTTGATGAACCCTGGGGTAAAATTGTGATGAGACCATGGGTATGCTGTGATGGTAGTGAGCCCTGTGAATACTGGTAGTGGACCAAGTGTATGCTGTGATGGTAGCGAGCCCTGTGAATACTGGTAGTGGACCAAGTGTATGCTGTGATAGTAGCGAGCCCTGTGAATACTGGTAGTGGACCAAGTGTATGCTGTGATGGTAGCGAGCCCTGTGAATACTGGTAGTGGACCAAGTGTATGCTGTGATAGTAGCGAGCCCTGTGAATACTGGTAGTGGACCAAGTGTATGCTGTGATGGTAGCGAGCCCTGTGAATACTGGTAGTGGACCAAGTGTGTGCTGTGATGGTAGCGAGCCCTGTGAATACTGGTAGTGGACCAAGTGTATGCTGTGATAGTAGCGAGCCCTGTGAATACTGGTAGTGGACCAAGTGTATGCTGTGATGGTAGCGAGCCCTGTGAATACTGGTAGTGGAAAACGGGTATGGTGTAATGGTAGTAAGCCATATGTAGTTATAGTTGTAGTGAGCCCTGGGTAAACTGATAGTGGATCATGGGTAGGCTGTGATAGAAGTGAGCTCTGGGTATGGAGGTATTGAGCTCTGGGTATACTGGTAGTGGATCATAGGTATGCTATGATGGTAGTGAGCCCAGAGTATTGTGGCAATGAAATCTGGGTATGGTGGTGGAAGCCCTGAGTATACTGCAAGTTGACCATGGGTATGCTGTAATGATAATGAGCCGTGGGAATGGTTATGATGAGCCTTGGGTGTATTGGTTTTGGACCATGGGTACGTTGTGACAGTAGTGACCCATAGGTAGTGTGGTAATGAGCCCTGGGAGTTCTGGCAGTGGACCATAGGTATGCTGTGACGGTAGTGAGCCCTCGGTATGGTGGTGGAAGCCATGGGGTATGCTGTGATGGTAGTAAACCCTGGGTATGATGGTGATGAGCCGTGGGAATATTGGTTGTGGATGATGGGTATGCTGTAATAGTAGTGAGACCTGCGTATGGGGGTGGAAGTCATGAGTATACAGTAAGTGAACCATCGGTATGCTGAGAGGTTAGTAAGCCCTTGGAATGGTAGTAGTGAGCCCAGGGAAACCTGGTATTGGACTATTACAAAACTGTGACTGCAGTGAACTCTTGGTATAGTGATGGTGAGTCCTGGGTATACTGGTAGTGGACTATAGGTATGCTGTGATGGTAGATAGCCTTGGGTATTGTGGTGAGGAGCCATGAGAATACTGGTGATGAGACCATGATAATGCTGTGATGGTAATGAACCTATTTTTATAATGGTAGTGAACCATGAGTATGCTGTGATGGAAGTGTACCCGGAATATACTGGTAGTGGACCATAGTTGTGATATGATGTTATTGAGCCATGGGAATAGTGGCGATGAACCCTGGGTATACTGGTAATGGACCCATGGTATGCAGTGATTGTAGTGAGCCCTGGGTATGCTGGTAGTGGTCCATGGGCATGCTGTGATGGTAATAGTCCTGGGTATTGTAGTAGTGAGCCCTGGATATACTGGTAGTCGTCCATGGGCATGCTGTGATGGTAGTAGTCCTGGGTATTGTACTAGTGAGCCCTGAGTATACTGGTAGTGGGCCATTGGTATACTGTGATGGGGTGAGCCTTGGGTATTGTTGTAATAAGACCTGGGTATACTGGTAGTGGATAATGGGAATTGTATGTTAGTATTGAGCTCTTTTTATAGTGGTGGAAGCTCTGAGTATTCTAGTATTTGCCCATGGGTATTCTGTGATGTTAGTGAGTACTGGGTATGTTGGTAGTGATCCCTGGGTATACTCGTATTGGACTTTGTGTATGCAGTTATTGTAGTGAGCCTAAGTATGATCGTGATGAGCCCTGTTTATACTCGTGATGAGATCGTGGGTATGCTGTGATGTAGTGAGCCCTAGGTATGGTGGTATTGAACCATGTTTATGCGGGCTAGTAGTAAGTCCGGTTTATACTGGTAATGAACCATGGGTATGCTGTGATGGTAGTGATCCCTAAGTATACAAGCAGTGAATATGGGTGAGCAGTGATGGTAGTGAGCCCTAGGTATATTGGTATTGGACCATGAGTATGCTGTAATAGAAATGAGCCTTGTATATACTCTTAGTGAACCAAGGGGTATGCTGTGATGATACTGAGCTCTGAGTTTACTAGTAGTGGACCATGGGTATGCTCTGATGTTAGTCAGCCTGGGAATTGTGCTTGAGAGCTCTGTGTATACTTGTAGCGGACCATAGCTATGCATTTTTGTAGTGAGCCCTGAGTATACTGGTAGTGGACCATAGGTAGACTGATAGTGGACTAGGTATGCAGGTATAGACCATATGTATACTGGTATGGACTAGGTATACTGGTAGTGGACTAGGTTTACTGGTAGTGGACTAGGTATACTGGTAGTGGACCATTAGTATGCTGTCATGTTAATGAGCCCGGGTTATGATGGAAGTGAGTCATTGGTATACTGGTAGTGGACCATAGGTATACTGGTAGTGGACCATAGGTATATTGGTAGTGGAAAATAGGTATACTGGTAGTGGACAAGAGGTATACTGGTAGTGGACCATAGATATACTGGTAGTGGACCATAGGTAAGCTGGTAGTGGACCATGGGTATTCAGTTAGTGGACCATTGGTACACTGGTAGTGAGTAATGGGAATACTGGTAGTGTACCAAGTGTATGCTTTGATGGTAGGGAGCCCTGGGTATTGTATTCACCTAGTTGTATTCACCTAGTTTCGGGGGTTGACCTCTGCTCTTTCGGCCCGCGTCTCAACGGGTAGTTTTCGCGTCTCAACTTCCCCTACTGAAGGTGAAGATTGTGTGAAAGTGCTAGTGGAATATCTGGAGCAAAGGAACTTTGTAACAAAGCATGAATATGTCAACCAATCAACCAATCAACAGTTACTAACAATTTTCTTCTTTTCACAAACACACACACACACACACACACACACACACACACACACACACACACACGCACACGCACACGCACACGCACACGCACACGCACACGCACACGCACACACACACGCACATGCACACGCACACACACACACACACACACACACATACACACACAAACACACACACACACACACACACACACACACACACACACACACACACACACACACACACACACACACACACACACACACACACACACACACACACACTCACACACACATACACAGCTTCAAGGTAATGTACTCAAACATTGATGGGATTACCAATAAAGCAAGTGAACTGGCAGAAAGGGTGCAAGAAGAAAACCCTGATGTAATAGGACTAACAGAAACAAAATTGTCAGGAGTCATAACAGATGCTGTGTTTCCAAAGGACTACTATATAGTAAGGAAAGAGAGGGAAGGGAGAGGAGGTGGAGGAGTGGCCCTGCTGATAAGGAAGGACTGGAGTTTTGATGAGATGGAAATTCCGGGCTGTGACGGATTCAGAGATTACATAACAGGAACTATAACAATGGGTGGACCTAAGATAATAGTGACAGTCATTTACAACCCTCCCCTAAATGACAGAAGACCTAGACAGGAGTTTGATAGGAACAACATGGCAACCATTAATATAATAGAGAGAGCAGCTTCAGTTGCCTGCAGGAATGGCTCAAGACTCTTAATCATGGGTGATTTCAACCATGGAAAGATAGACTGGGAGAATGGGGACCCACATGGTGGTGCAGATACGTGGCGAGCTAAACTCTTGGAAGTGGCAACAAGGAATTTTCTGAGCCAGCATGTCAAGGAACCCACAAGAATGAGAGGCAATGATGAACCAGCTAGACTCGACTTAATATTCACCCTGAATGAGTCAGAAATAAGGGAAGTCAAAGTTGAAGCCCCCATAGGAATGAGTGACCACAGTGTACTGACCTTTGAGTACTTGGTGGAGGTAGGGATAACCTATCCAAGGATGGGAGTGGAGGGGAAAAGACTGAATTACCGAAGAGGAAAATATGACGAGATGAGGAACTTCCTAATGGGAATACCATGGGAAACAGAACTTAGAGACAAGAATGTGCAGGTCATGATGGATATTGTCACCCAAAAGAGCCAGGAAGCTGCAGACAGGTTTATCCCCGTCCAAAAGGAGAAAAACGAAAAACAACAGAAAAACCCATGGTTCAACCAGGAATGTAAGGTAGCGAAACAACTGAGTAAAAGAACATGGAGAAACTACAGAAATAACAGAACACCAGAGAGCAGGGAGAGGTACCAGAGGGCCAGAAATGAGTACATCAGAGTGAGGAGGGAAGCAGAGAGACAGTTTGAAAATGACATCGCGAGTAAAGCCAAGACCCAACCAAAGCTGCTCCACAGCCATATCAGGAGGAAAACAGCAGTGAAGGAACAAGTGATGAAGCTGCGGAAAGGGGAGAACAGATACACAGAGAATGACAAGGAGGTGTGTGAAGAACTCAACAAGAGATTCCAGGAGGTCTTCACAATAGAACAAGGAGAAGCCCCTGCACTAAATGAGGAGGCGGCAACCTTGGAAACCTTGGAGGAATTTGACCTCACCAGTGATGAGGTCAAAAGGTGCCTGCTGGAGCTAGATGTGACAAAGGCTGTTGGGCCTGATAGAATCTCACCATGGATACTAAAGGAAGGTGCAGAAGCACTAAGTGTGCCACTCTCTATGGTGTATAACAGGTCACTGGAAACAGGAGACTTACCAGAAAGTTGGAAGACAGCTAACGTGGTCCCAATATACAAAAAGGGTGACAGGCAAGAGGCACTGAATTCCAGTCCAGTTTCCTTAACTTGTATACCATGCAAGGTGCTAGAGAAGATCGTGAGGAAAGGGCTCGTAGAGCATCTGGAGGGAAATAACTTTGTAACGCACCACCAACATGGGTTCAGAGATGGTAAATCGTGCCTCACAGGTTTAATAGAATTTTATGACCAGGCAACGAAAATTAGGCAGGAAAGAGAAGGGTAGGCCGACTGCATTTTCCTGGATTGCCAAAAAGCCTTCGACACAGTACCCCATAAAAGGCTGTTAAAAAAGTTGGAGCAACAGGCAGGAGTAAAAGGGAAGGTGCTCCAGTGGATAAGGGAGTACTTAAGCAACAGGAAACAGCGAGTAACGGTGAGGGGGAAGACATCAGAGTGGCGAGATGTCACCAGCGGAGTCCCACAGGGCTCAGTACTTGGACCCATCCTGTTTCTAATATATGTGAACGATCTTCCAGAGGGTATAGACTCATTCCTCTCGATGTTTGCTGATGATGCAAAAATTATGAGAAGAATCAAGACGGATGAAGATAGACAGAGACTACAGGATGACCTGGATAAACTGGAGGAATGGTCTAGAAAATGGCTGCTGAAGTTCAACTCTGGAAAGTGTAAGGTGATGAAATTAGGCGAAGGGAGCAGGAGGCTGAACACAAGGTATCATCTGGGAGGGGAAATCCTGCAAGAATCAAATAGAGAGAAGGATCTGGGGGTTGATATCACACCGAACCTGTCCCCAGAGGCCCACATCAAAAGAATATCATCAGCGGCATATGCTAGACTGGCCAACATAAGAACTGCCTTCAGAAACTTGTGTAAGGAATCTTTCAGAACCCTGTATACCACTTATGTAAGACCAATCCTGGAGTATGCAGCTCCAGCCTGGAGTCCATACCTAGTTAAACACAAGACAAAGTTAGAGAAGATTCAGCGGTATGCCACCAGGCTCGTCCCGGAACTGAGAGGATTGAGCTACGAGGAAAGGCTAAAGGAGCTGAACCTCACATCCCTGGAAAACAGAAGAGTAAGGGGAGACATGATAACCACCTACAAAATTCTCAGGGGAATTGACAGGGTGGACAAAGACAAACTCTTCAGCACGGGTGGGACACGAACAAGGGGACACAGGTGGAAACTTAGTACCCAGATGAGCCACAGAGACGTTGGAAAGAATTTTTTCAGTGTCAGAGTAGTTAATAAATGGAATGCACTAGGAAGTGATGTGGTGGAGGCTGACTCCATACACAGTTTCAAATGTAGGTATGATAGAGCCCAGTAGGCTCAGGAATCTGTACACCAGTTGATTGACAGTTGAGAGGCGGGACCAAGGAGCCAAAGCTCAACCCCCGCAAGCACAATTAGGTGAGTACAATTAGGTGAGTACACACACACACACACACACACACACACACACACACACACACACACACACACACACACACACACACACACACACACACATACATGATCACTACCTACAAAATTCTCAGAGGAATTGACAAGGTAGATAAAGATAAACTGTATAACACGGGTGGTACGCGAATAAGGGGACACAGGTGGAAACTGAGTACCCAAATGAGCCACAGGGACGTTAGAAAGAACTTTTTCCGTGTCAGAGTAGTTAACAGATGAAATGCATTAGGCAGTGATGAGGTGGAGGCTGACTCCATACACAGTTTAAAATGAAGGTATGATAGAGCCCAGTAGGCTCAGGAACCTGTACACCAGTTCATTGACAGTTGAGAGGCTGGCCCAAAGAGCCAGAACTCAACCCCCACAAGCACAACTAGGTGAGTACACACACACACACACACACACACACACACACACACACACACACACACACACACACACACACACACACACACACACACACACACACACACACACACACATACACACACATATAAACAACAACAACAACATGGCAGTTAACGCTATAATTGAGAGGGCCACCCATGCTGCATGTAGAAATTGATCCCATCTGCTCATCATGAGGGACTTAAATTACGGAAGGATAGACTGGGAGAACATGGAACTACATGGAGATGAGGATATATGGAGAGCCAAACTATTGGATGTGGTGACAAGAAACTTCTTAAACCAGCATGTTAGGGAACCCACGAGAAAGAGAGGTAACGATTAACCAGCGAGACTTAACCTAATCTTCACTCTGAACGACTCCGCCATAAGGGAAATCGGTTTCGAGAACCGAGTAGGAATGAGCGACCACAGTGTACTGACATTTGCGTATCTGGTTGAAGAAGGGTTGATGAACTCAAAGAGAATAACTGAAAACAAAAGGCTGGCATTCCATAAGGGAAACTAGGAGGAGATTAAAAAAAATCCTAACATATATAACATGGGAATCAGAGCTCAGGGAACAGACGGCCCAAGACATAATAGTCTACATCACACAGAAGTGTAAGGAGGCAGCAGACAAGTTTGTCCCGGTCCAAAAGGAAAACAATAAAATGAAGATGAGAAACTTATGGTTTAATCAGAGATGTAGGCTAGCTAAGCAGAAAAGTGAAAGGGCGTGGAGAAATTATAGAAATAACAGGACACTTGAGAGCAGAGAAACACACCAGAGTGCCAGGAATGAATATGTAAGGTTGAGGCAGAAGGGCAATTCGAAAACGACATCGCAAGCAATGCAAAGACCTAAGTTGCTGCACAGCCACATCAGGAGAAAAACAACCGTTAAGGAACAGGTAATGAAATTGAGGGTAGGGGCAGACAGACACACTACAAACAACAAGGAAGTGTGCGAGGAACTGAATAAGAAATCCAGGAGGTCTTCACATTATAGCAAGGAGACGTTCCAGAGAAAAGAGAGGGAATAGATAGCAAGGAACCACAAGAAGAGTTGGAGATTACCAGTGGGGATGTAAGGAAACTTTTGCTAGAGTTGGATGTGACAATGGCTATAGGTCCCAGACGGAATCTCCCATTGGATACTAAACGAAGGAGCAGAAGCACTGTGCCTGCCACTCTCCATAGTGAATAACAAATCACTGGTAATAGGGGAACTGCCAAAAATTGGAAGACGGTTAATATAGTCTCAATATACAAGAAGGGGTATGACAGAAGGCCCTGAACTACAGGCCAGTGCCTCTAATTTGCATACCCTGCAAACTGATGGAGAAGATTGTGCGAAAAAAGCTAGTGGAACATCTGTAGCAAAGGAACTTTGTAACACAGCTTCAACATGGGTTCATGGCAAGTCCTGGCTAATGGGATTAATGGAATTCTATGACCACGCAACAAAAATCTGGCAAGAAAGAGAGAGCTAGGCAGACTGCATATTTTTGGATTGCCAGAAAACCTTTGATACAGTACCACACAAAAGGATAGTGAAAAAAACTGGAGATGCAGGCAGGAGTGAAAGGGAAGGTACTCCATTGGATTAGGGAGTACCTTAGCAACAGAAGACAGCGAGTCACTGTGAGGGGTGAGGTGTCAGATTGGCGAGCCGTCACCAATGGAGTCCTGCAGGGGTCAGTCCTTGGACCTATTCTGTTTCCGATATATGTGAACGATCTCCCAGAGGGTATCGAATCGTTCCTCTTATTGTTTGCTGATGATGCAACTATTATGAGGAGGATTTAAACAGAGGAAGGTAATAGGATGTTACAAGATGACCTAGACAGACTGAATGAATGGTCCAACAAATGGCTACTAAAGTTCAACCCGAGTAAATGCAAGGTAATGAAAGTATGCGGCGAAAACAGGAGGCCAGACACAGGATACAGAATAGGAGAGGAAGTACTTCATGAAACGGACAGAGAGAAAGATCTAGGCGTTGATATCACACCAAACCTGTCTCCTGAAGCGCAAATAAAAAGAATTACATCTGAGGCATATGTGAAGCTAGCTAACATCAGAACTGCCTTCAGGAACCTGTGTAAGGACTCATTCAGAACCTTGTATATCGCATATGTAAGACCAATCCTGGAGTATGCGGTCCCAGCATAGAGCCCGTACCTTGTCAAGCTCAATACAGAGCTGGAAAAAGTTCATAGGTATGCCACTAGGCTAGTAACAGAACTAAGAGGCATGAATTACTCTGCTCATAGTTTCTCGCCGGCGCCGGGAATCGAACCACGGACCACAAGATTACGTGTACAGCGTGCTGTCCACTCTGCCACTAGTACCCCTATTTTGGTGTAGTAATGGTGTGTGGTGATCAAAGGGGTTTTGTGTGGAGGAGTAATGGGGTGTGGTGATCACATGGGTTCTGTGTGGTGTAGTTATGATGTGTGGTGATCACATGGGTTCTGTGTGGTGTAGTAATGATGTGTGGTGATAACAGGGGTTATGTGTGGTGTAGTAATGGTATGCAGTGATCACAGGGTTCCGTGTGGTGTTGTAATGGTGTGTAGTGATCACAGAGATTCCGTGTACACACCTATTTGTACTCACCTATTTGAGCTTGCGGGGATGAGCTCTGGTTCTTTGGTCCCCCCTCTCAACTGTCAATCAACAGGTGTACAGGTTCCTGAGCCAATTGAGCTCCATAACATCTACACTTGAAACTGTGTATGGAGTGAGCCTCCATCACATCACTGTCTAATGCATTCCATTTGTCAACCACCCTGACACTAAAAAATAATTCTAATATCTCTGTTGCTAATTTGGGTACTCAATTTCCACCTGTGTCACCTAGTGCGTGTGCCCCTTGTGTTAAATATCCTGTCTTTATCTACCCTGTCAATTCCTCTGAGAATCTTGTCCGTGGTGATCATATCCCCTTTAACTCTTCTGTCGTCCAGCGACGTGAGATTTAATTCCCGTAGTATCTCCTCGTAGGTCAAACCTCTCAGCCTAGTCTAGCTGGCCTAGCTCCCCAGCATACTAGTTTGGTGGCAAACCTTTGAACCTTTTCCAGTTTAGTCTGATGCTTAACTAGATATGGGCTCCATGCTGGGGCTGCATACTCCAGGATTGGTCTGACATAGGTGGTATACATAGTTCTGAATGATTCGTTACACAAGTTTCTAAATGCCGTTCTTATGTTGGCCAACCTGGCATATGCCGCTGATGTTATTCTTTTGATATGGGCATCAGGGAACTTTGGCGTGATATCAACCCCCACGTCTTTTTCTCTCTCTGACTTTTGAAGAATTTCATGTCCCAAATTATACTCTGTAACTGGCCTCATGTTCCATACACCTATCTTCATTACATTACATTTGCTTGGGTTAAACTCTAATAACCATTTGTTCGACCATTCCTTCAGTTTGTCTAGGTCTTCTTGAAGCCTCAAGCAGTGCTCCTCTATCTTAATCTTTCTCATAATTTTGGCATGGTCAGCAAACATTGAGAGGAATGAGTCTATACCCTCTGGAAGATCATTTACGTATATCAGAAACAGGATAAGACCGAGTACAGAGCCCCGTGGGACTCAACTGATGACTTCATGCCAATCTGAGGTCTCACACCCAATGTAACTCTCTGCTCTCTTGTTGCTTAGGTACGCCCTTATCCACTGTAGCACTTTACCAGTTACTCCTGCCGGTCTCTCCTGCTTATGTACCAGCCTTTTATGTGGGACTGTGTCAAAGGCTTTCCGACAGTCCAAAAAAATGCAGTCCGCCCAGCCTTCTCTTTCTTGCCTAATCTTTGTCACCTTGTCGTAGAGTTCTATTTAGCCAGTATGTCAAGATTTACCCTCTCCGAGCCCATGTTCGCGATTTGTCACGAAGTCCCTTCTCTCCAGATGAGTTACCAGATTTTTTCTCACGATCTACTCCATCACCTTGCATGATATACAAATTAAGGACACTGGCCTGTAGTTCAGTGCCTAGTGTCTGTCACCCTTTTAGTATATTGGGACCACATTAGTCGTCTTCCATATTTCTGGTAGGTCTTCCGTCTCCAGTGACCTACTATACACTATGAAGAGTGGCAAGCAGAGTGCCTCTGCACACCTTTTCAATACCCATGGTGAGATCCCTTCTGGACCAACAGCCTTTCTCACATCCGGATCCAGCAGGTGTCTCTGACCTCATCTCTCGTAATTTCGAACCCTTCCAAGGCCGCCTGGTTTACTGTCCCCTTTCCTAGCACAGTGACCTCACCTTGTTCTAACGTGAAAACCTCCTGGAACCTCTTGTTGAATTCTTCACACACCTCTTTGTCATTCTCTGTATGCTTCTATGCTTCTCTTCTCTTCTCACACTAACATACTCATTTTTGGTTGTCTGGTATCTCTCTCTGCTTTCTGGTGTTCTGATATTTCAGAAGTTCCTCCACGCCCTTTTGTTCAGTTCCTTTGCTTCCATACATGACCAATTTAACCATGGATTCTTCTTTTCCTTCTCGGATTTTTTCTTTTGGGCCTGGATAAACCTGTTTACTGCCTACTGACACTTGGGTGACATAGTCCATCATCTCTTGTACAGACTTAGCTCTGAGGTCTGTGTCCCATGGTATATCCCATAGGAAACTTCTTATCCCCTAATAATTCCCCTTTCGGTATGCCAGCCTTTAGTTTCCTAGTTCTTTTTTGGGGAGATAAATCCTAGCTCTACCAGGTACTCGAAGGTCAATACACTGTGATCACTCATTGCTAAGGGTGCTTCCAACTTAACTTTCCCTATATCCTACTCATTTAGGATAAATATCAGATCAAGCATGGCTGGTTATTCTTCCCTTCTGATGTCTTGGCTTAGAAAGTTTCTTGTTGCCGCGTTCAGCAGCTTAGCTCTCCATGTATCTGGTCTTCCATGTGGTTCTCTGTTCTCCCACTCTATCTTCCCGTGGTTGAAGTTCCCCCCATGATTAGTAGCCCAAATCCATTCCTGCTAGCGAGAGAAGCTGCTCTCTATTATGTTAATGATGGCCATGTTGTTTCAATAATATTCCTGTATGGATCTTTTGTCATTTGGTAGTGGGTGCGACTATACGACTATTTAGTGTATGACTACGACTATAATTTGTTGTCCTCCAGTTGCTATGGTACCCGTTATGTAATCACTGAAACCACAGCCCTGAGTAACCATCTCCTCAAAATCCCAGCCTTTCCTTACCAGCAGAGCTACACCACCACCTCCTCTTCCTTCTCAATCTTTCCTCACAACACAGTAGTCCTGTGGAAACACTGCATTTGTTATGGTTTTCGTTAGCTTTGTTTCTTTGAGTGCTATTATGTCCCGGTTTTCTTCAAGTACCCATTCTCCACATTCATTTGTTTTATTTGTAATCCCATCTATGTTAGTGTACATTTGTCTTGACTCACTTTCTTCTGTACCTTCTCATGTTCGTTTCATTGTGTGCATTCTGCTGATGGGGGAAGCTGTTCCATGGGAGTGAGAATTTGTGGAGTGGATAACAGGGGTCTCAGAGGGTACTGGAGTGAGGGGTGGGGGTCAAGTGAAGGGGAGGCAGGGAGAGTATGGGATGAATGGGGAGGGAGGACAGTGCGGGAAAGGGGGGAGGGGGCACATGGCTGGAGAAGAGGAGGGGTAACAGGTTGGGAGCAGGGTGAGAGGGGAAGGGAGAGTTGGCTGAACATTTCAGTGAGAGGCAGGGAGGGTTCAGGGTAGGGTAAGTTTCTATGCAGTGGAGGGTGGTGGAGTTGCCCTCCCCTCTGGTGTTCCTTGGTTGCTGGTTGTGGGTTTGCCCCTCACCCTCTTCCTTACTTCTGGAGCCATGGCTCTCTCCTACCTCGTCATGTCCCTCTGGAGGAATACTTTTTTGAATTCTCCCAAATATTGCAGGTGATTTCATTTTTACTATCTTCGCCGTTTCGTGGTCTCGTTTGCAAACACTACTCTAAACATGCGGGCTCTGTCCTTGCTGTACCAGCCTAAACAGACAACCTTCTTAATGCTATATGTTCAGCCCCTTCCATTTCTAGCCTCTTTAGTCTTTCATTCGCTGCCGTGTTGTGTACTAATGGTGTGTGGTGATCACAGGGGTTCAGTGTGATGTAGTAATTGTGAATGGTGATCACGAGGGTTCCATGTGGTGTAATAATTGTGTGTAATGATCACAGGGGTTCAGTGTAGTGTAGTAATGGTGTGTGGTGATCACAGGGGTTCTGTGTGGTGTAATAATTGCGTGTAATGATCACAGGGGTTCAGTGTGGTGTAGTAATAGTGTGTGGTGATCACGGGGGTTCCGTGTGGTGCAGTAATTGTGTTTGATGATAACAAAGGTTCCATGTAGTGTAGTAAGTGCGTGTGGTGATCACAGGGGTTCTGAGTGGTGTAGTAATAGTGTGAAGTGATCACACGGGATCTTTGTGGAGTAATAATTGTATCTGGTGATAACAGGGGTTTCGTGTTGTGAAGTAATCGTGTGTGGTGATCACAGGGTTTAGAGTGGTGTAGTAATGGTGTGTGGTGATCACAGGGGTTCAGTGAGGTATAGTAATGGTGTGTGGTGATTACAGGAGTTCCGTGAGGTGTAGTAATGGTGTGTGGTGATCACAGGGGTTCCATGTTGTGTAGTAATGGTGTGTGGTGATCACTGTGGTTCCGTGTGGTGTAGTAATGGTGAGTGGTGATCACAGGGGTTCTGTGTGGTGTAGTAATGGTGTGTGGTGATCACAGGGGGTTCTGTATGGTGTAGTAATGGTGTGTGGTGATCACAAGGGTTCCATGTGGTGTAGAAATGGTGAGTAGTGATCACAGGGGTTCCGTGTAGTGTAGTAACGTTGTGTGGTGATCACAGGGGTTCCGTGAGGTGTAGTAATAGTGTGTGGTGATCACAGGGGTTCCGTGTGTTGTAATGTCGTGTGGTGATCACAAGGATTCAGTGTGGTGTAGTAGTGGTGTGTGGTGATTACAGGGGTTCCGTGAGGTGTAGTAATGGTATGTGGTGATCACAGGGGTTCCGTGTGGAGTAGTAATGGTGTGTGATGATCACAGGGGTTCCGTGGGGTGTAGTAATGGTGTTTGGTGATCACAGGAGTTCTGTGTGGTGTAGTAATAGTGTGTGGTGATCACACGGGTTTTGACTAGTGTAGTAATAGTGTGAAGTGATCATAGAGGTTCCGTTTGGTGTAGTAATGGTGTGTGGTGATCACGCGGGATCTTTGTGGAGTAATAATTGTATCTGGTGATAACAGGGGTTTCGTGTTGTGAAGTAATCGTGTGTGGTGATCACAGGGTTTAGAGTGGTGTAGTAATGGTGTGTGGTGATCACAGGGGTTCAGTGAGGTATAGTAATGGTGTGTGGTGATTACAGGAGTTCCGTGAGGTGTAGTAATGGTGTGTGGTGATCACAGGGGTTCCGTGTAGTGTAGTAATGTTGTGTGGTGATCACAGGGGTTCAGTGAGGTGTAGTAATGGTGTGTGGTGATCACAGGGGTTCAGTGAGGTGTAGTAATGGTGTGTGGTGATCACAGAGGTTCCGTGTGTTGTAATGGTGTGTGGTGATCACAAGGGTTCAGTGTGGTGTAGTAGTGGTGTGTGGTGATTACAGGGATTCCGTGAGGTGTAGTAATGGTGTGTGGTGCTCACAGGGGTTCCATGTTGTGTAGGAATGGTGTGTGTTTATCACTGTGGTTCCTTGTGGTGTAGTAATGGTGAGTGGTGATCACAGGGGGTTCCGTGTGGTGTAGTAATGGTGAGTGGTGATCGCAAGGGTTCCGTGTGGTGTAGAAATGGTGAGTAGTGATCACAGGGGTTCGGTGTAGTGTAGTAATGGTGAGTGGTGATCACAGGGGTTCCGTGTGATGTATTAAAGGTGTGTGGTGATCACAGGGGTTCCGTGTGGAGTAGTAATGGTGTGTGATGATCGCAAGGGTTCCGTGTGGTGTAGAAATGGTGAGTAGTGATCACAGGGGTTCGGTGTAGTGTAGTAATGGTGAGTGGTGATCACAGGGGTTCCGTGTGGTGTAGTAATGGTGCGTAGTGATCACTGTGGTTCCTTGTGGTGAAATAATGGTGAGTAGTGATCACAGGAGTTCCGTGTGGTGTAGTAATGGTGAGTAGTGATCACAGGGATTCCATGTGGTGAAGTAATAGTGTGTGGTGATCACAGGGATTCCGTGTCGAGTAGTAATGGTGAGTGGTAATCAGAGTGGTTCCGTTTGGTGTAGTAATGGTGTGTAGTGATCACTGTGGTTCCTTGTGTTGAAATAATGGTGAGTAGTGATCACAGGAGTTCCGTGTGGTGTAGTAATGGTGAGTAGTGATCACAGGGGTTCTGTGTGGTGTAGTAATGGTGTGTGTGGTGATCACAGGGATTCCGTGTGTCTGTAGTAATGGTGAGTGGTGATCACTGGCGTTCTGTGTACTCACCTAGTTGTACTCACCTAGTTGTGCTTGCGGGGGTTGAGCTCTGGCTCTTTGGTCCCGCCTCTCAACTGTCAATCAACAGGTGTACAGGTTCCTGAGCCTATTGGGCCCTATCATGTCTACACTTGAAACTGCGTATGGAGTCAGCCTCCACCACATCACTTCCTAATGCATTCCATTTGTCAACCACTCTGACACTAAAAAAGTTCTTTCTAATATATCTGTGCCTCATTTGGGCACTCAGTTTCCACCTGTGTCTCCTAGTGCGTGTGCTCCTTGTGTTAAACAGCCTGTCTTTATCAACCCTGTCAATTCCCTTGAGGATCTTGAATGTGGTGATCATGTCCCCCCTAACTCTTCTGTCTTCCAACGAAGTGAGGTTTAATTCCCGTAGTCTCTCCTCGTAGCTCATACCTCTCAGCTCGGGTACTAGTCTGATGGCAAACCTTTGAGCCTTTTCTATTTTAGTCTTATGCTTGACTAGATATGGACTCCATGCTGGTGCCGCATACTCCAGGATTGGTCTGACATATGTGGTATATAATGTTCTGAAAGATTCCTTACACAAGTTTCTAAAGGCCGTTCTTATGTTAGCCAACCTGGCATATGCTGCTGCTGTTATCCTCTTGATATGAGCATCAGGGGACAGGTCTGGCGTGATATCAACCCCCAGGTCTTTCTCTCTCTCGGACTCTTGAAGTATTTCATCTCCCAAGTGATACCTTGTATCTGGTCTCCTGCTTCCTACCCCTATCTTCATTACATTACATTTGCTTGGATTAAATTCTAACAGCTATTTGTTCGACCATTCCTGCAGCTTGTCCAGGTCTTCTTGAAGCCTCAAGCTGTCCTCCTTTCTCTTAATCCTTCTCATAATTTTGGCGTCGTCAGCAAACATTGAGAGGAATGAGTCTATACCCTCTGGGGGATCATTTACGTATATCAGAAACAGGATAGGTCCAAGTACAGAGCCCTGTGGGTCTCCACTGGTGACTTCACGCCATTCTGAGGTCTCACCCCTCACTGTAACTTTCTGCTTCCTATTGTTTAGGTACTCCCTTATCCACTGGAGCGCCCTACCAGTTACTCCTGCCTGTTTCTCTAGCTTATGCATCAACCTTTTATGGGGTACTGTGTCAAAGGCTTTCCAACAGTACAAAAAAATGCAGTCCGCCCACCCTTCTCTTTCTTGTTTAATCTTTGTCACCTGATCGTAGAATTCTATCAATCCTGTAAGGCAAGATTTACCCTCCCTGAACCCATGTTGATGGGTTGTCACGAAGTCTCTTCTCTCCAGATGTGTTACTAGGTTTTTTCTCACAATCTTCTCCATCACCTTGCATGGTATACAAGTTAAGGACACTGGCCTGTAGTTCAGTGCCTCTTGTCTGTCACCTTTTTTGTATATTGGTACTACATTAGCAGTCTTCCATATATCTGGTAGGTCCCCCGTTTCCAGTGACCTACTATACACTATGGAGAGTGGTAGGCAAAGTGCTCCTGCACACTTTCAATACCCATGGCGAGATTCCATCTGGCCCAACAGCTTTTCTCACATCCAGCTCCAATAGGTGCTTCTTGACCTCATTTCTTGTAATTTCGAACCTATCCAAGGTCACCTGGTTTGCTGCCACCTCTCCTAGCGCCGCGACATCTCCCTGTTCTATTGTAAAGACCTCCTGGAACCTTTTGTTGAGTTCTTCACACACCTCTTTGTCATTCTCTGTGTACCTGTCCTCGCCCACCCTAAGTTTCATCACCTGTTCCTTCACTGTTGTCTTCCTCCTGATGTGACTGTGTAGTAGCTTGGGTTCGGTCTTGGCTTTATTAGCTATATCATTTTCATACCTTTTCTCACACTGACATGTGTGGTGAAGTAATCGTGTGTGGTGATCCCAGGGATTCCGTGTGGTGTAGTAATGGTGTGTGGTGATCACAGGGGTTCCGTGGGGTTGTAGTAATGGTGAGTGGTGATCACAGGTGTTCCGTGGGGTGTAGTAATTGTGTTTGGTGATCACAGGAGTTCTGTGTGGTGTATTAATCGTGTGTGTGGTGATCCCAGGGATTCCATGTGGTGTAGTAATGGTGTGTGGTGATCACAGGTTTCCGTGTGGTGTTGTGGGAAAATCTTAGCATGCTTTAATTGTTTTTCTTCTGTGAATATTCAAATATTTACTTTAATTTATTTTTCAGTTGACTTTAATATTATATTATTTTTATTTGATCATTTAGTTAGTTAATTGAGATAGTTAATCGATTTGAGTTAGTTCTTAGTTAGCTAGTAGTGGACTGTATATACTCTGATTCAGCTGCTAGAATTTATCACACACAGTTGGGTGGGACAATTTGTAGCTTAAGCCACTTTGAGGTGGATCCTTCATAAACCACAAATTGTTTCCCTAGTCTTTGATATATAAATTATATATCATACCACATATGGTGGTCTAATCTAAAATTATTTCAGCAAATTAAATTGATAACTACTAATACTAGGTCTACTGCATGAAACACAAAAGGGCCTTTGCTGCTTCTGTAGTTGTTGCCTACTAAAGCTGTGTAATGGTAGCATCAGAACTGGGTGTGGCCCTGTGCCTCAGAGTGCCACGTAATGGCGGCTGTCTGGAGGCCTACAGAGCCTGATGTAAAGCAGGTAACAATTCCTATAATTATGTTGGGAGCCAACTGTCTGCTTCAGTAACTTCCCTCACAATTACCTGTTTGGGATGTTTAACATTAGTAAAAGCACTCCAATATTAAGGCACAGGTATGACATGAATAAGAGGTAAGTATAATGTTGAGTACATACTTGTTTGGGGATTTAATCCCACGTCCTAATGATATTTCCTACAATAATAATTGCCAGTATTAAATGCAATAGAAATACCGAAAATTGTTCTTCCCTTTGTTCTTGAGATCTTCGGTTGGGCTGCCTCAGTGTTGTTGTTGTTGATTTTGGGGCGACGACGATCGTGGGATCGGATGCGCCCCGGCGTACCCGTTAAGGGTGAATCGCGAAGCCAGGAAAGGTGAAACGCCAAGCCAAAACGCGAAACGAGTGACGCCAATCACTAGAAACTATTATGCCACACGACAAATAAACGCACAGTCAGGCAGATGATTGAGGAGCCCCAGGAGTCCCTCAGGGTGACAAGCACCGACTCCGCCCCATACAGAGAACACCAGGTAACAAAACCAAAACTCGGCCCCCAACTAAAAAGTCATCTATTGTCCTCGGGCAGAGCAGAAGCCGGCCGCCCACCACGACTGAGGGCACACCAGGAGCCCACCAAGACCCGTCAACCCCTGGCACCTCTCGGCCAAGCCGGCCCCCGAACACCGTCACCCTGCCGGGAGAACCAGCCAGAACACGTAAAGAAAAAAAAAATCTACGAACAATCCCGTGACCCAAAGCGATATGTGCGCCAGGCGTCGTACAATCGGACCGTTGAAGAGGGATGCCAAACGGCAGTAGCAAAGCCAAAACGCGAAAACAGGACGTGATCCGGCGGCACCCAGGCGGAGGAGGTATCCAGACGTCAGCTCGGCGTCAAGGTTGAACCAGGAGTCCCTACCGCAGTGTTTACAAGTTGTTGTTGTTGAGTTAGGGGCGACGACGATCGTGCGATCGGATGCGCCCAGGCGTACCCTTGAAGGGTGAATCGCGAAGCCAGGAAAGGTTAAATGCCAAGCCAAAACGAGAAACGAATGACGCCAAGCACTAGAATCTAATATGCCACACGGCAAAGAAACGCACAAAGGGAGAGGCAGAAGCACATAATATAACAGGGCAAACAAACAGCCAGAGGGGCACACAGCATGTCATAGAGCAAATACACAGGAAATCAGAACACATACTTGCCTGGGAACCTGGCCCGCGGGAACCGTACATTGAACGCCTCCCAGAACACCCATTGCAAAGGGTCCATCCATCCACCGGGGACGCCATAACATCCGGAACTGTGGCAACAAACACCTGCAAACAGGGGACCCAGATGGTAGTACTCATGAGGCAAGAAGTCGCTACTCGCCCCCGCAGGAAGGGAACTCGCCCACCATGAAAGCACTCCGGTCCGTCAGACAGCGGTAACTCGGCAATCTTCGACCAGTGACCCGGTGGCATCACAGACGCCGGCAACACGTCCCCCAGGGCCCCAACGCGCACCCGCACCACAGGGGTATCCGCGGCCCTGGGCACACCACCAGATGACAGCAGGGAACCCGGACGGCGTGCATCCTTCCGTAACGTCACCACCAGGCCACGCCCAGCACCAGAGTCCACGCCATTCCTGGCAGCGGAAGCCACCACGCCCCACTGTGGAGGTTCCCCCGGCGGAGAAAGAACCGAAGGCACGTCCGAGACACAGGCACAAGCACCAGCAGGCACATGGACCTCCGCCACCACGAACCGCGGAGACATCGACGTATCCATATCCACACCGTCAATACCCGAAGACCCGCAGTCACTGAAATCACCAACGTCGGCCCAGGCAGAAGACGAACGCCAGGAACGTTTGGGCACCGACCGGATATCGTCAGAGCCGGTAAGTGACCCAGAAACACAGGTACCACAAGCCGGATGAACCGACCCCCGACACAGAACGGCAGCAGCCTCTACCACAGGGGGAACCGGGCTACACACAGCAGGAGGCTCTGCAGCCACCCCAGCACCCAGCACATTTGGGACCCGAGTCGTGGACACGGCCAGGTGCAGCATCAGAAGACGAGGGAGAAGACAGCGACGTCACACAGGAAGCTCCAGGAAGGCCCACGGGAGCAGCTGGGACAGCGACAGGATCAGGCAGACCAACCGACGGTACCGCAATACCCGGAGGAGGGACGGCAACAACCGGAGGAACGTCAGGCACTGCCGGGGGAGCTGCAGCAGCAAACGGGACGCGCACCCCCTCATCATCATCATTACCGAAGACTGCCTCCAGAGGGAGCGGCGGAAAATCCTCATCTCGGAACAAGTTGACCGGAGCAGCTGGGGCCTCAGAGCATCCGGCAGCCTGATGGCCCAACAGGCCACACCGAAAATAGGTACGAGGCTGCCAGGCATAATACACCCGGACATAGTATCCCATAACCTGGACAGAAGATGCTATATCCGATCGCAGGCGCATCCCCAACGTGCGAATGTTTGTTCGATTCCCAGCATACTGCCCAAAGGAGAGCGTGTTCACCTGCACGCTGACAACAGTACCAAACCCCCCGAAGTAACGCCGGAGGAGGTCATCAGAGAACTCCAGGGGCGCACCATGGACACTGACATAAGTCAGGGCACCACTGCGGTCCGAAATCGCCCCAGAGCCGGCATCATCTGGCAACGGCAACGTACGCCCCCCGTACCGACGGAAGAAGTCCCGGTACTCCTCCTCCCTCACGAACTTAATAACAACCCGGTGGGCCGTAACTAGCTCCACACCGTAGATAGCTTCCACCGGGATACGAAGCATATCACACATCACCATCTCTTAGGTCGTATAACCAGCCTTACAAGTGAACTCCAGGCCCACAGAGTTCACACGCTGAACAGGAGGAAGATGGGCCCCCCATGTCAGAACCGCCACGTCAACGCAGCCAGGCAGGCAACAAAACTGGGAGGGTAGAGACGCCCACACCACCTGGTGACCAAAACAGCAAACAACCCCAACAGCCACGGAGGGTCGGTTAACGTTCTCACTCCACGGCTGCTAGCAGTCGACTCCCCATTTACAAGTTGCTGTGTGTACGTGACGACGCCCTAGGGGCGACGTCCCTAAAATATTTGGTGGTTCTATTTATGATTAAGGAATAGAGAGTTAAGCTATATTCCTTGTGTTGGAAATTATATTCTATCTTAGTGAACACTTTTTTATTAAGTTTAAACACTAGACTGTTGTTTAAAAGAAATAAAGTTAATGTAGAGATACGTCTTGTTGTTGACGTCACGGAATACCAGTTCTCTGATTTCTTTAATGGGTAACTTATGTTATTTTGTGTGTCGGATTTCCGAAAGGTGTAGTAATGGTGTGTGGTAATCAATGGGGTTCTGTGTGGTGTATTAATGGTGTGTGGTGATCACAGGAGTTCCGTGTCGTGTAGTAAGAGTGTGTGGTGATCACAGGGGTTCCGTGTGGTGTAGTAATGGTGTGTGGTGAACACAGGGGTTCCGTGTGGTGAGCGCCGAGGAGTGCTGGTACAAGTCGCTCGCCCCACTGATGGAGGAGGTGACGCAGCAGATGGGAAAGGGTCCAGTCTATCTCTCCTTTGATATCGACGCCATCGACCCAGGGTTCTGCCCTGGTACAGGTGAGTTACACACACTCAGTAACAGAGGCAAGTAATTAAATACAAAATCGCAGGCCATATTTTCACAAAGGCGTGTACATCTGCATTCTGGTGTAATAATAACCCTCCAGAGATTGATGGACCTTAAGCAAAACGTCAACATTGGTGGTGCTCAATACGCTATTCTGGGGCCTTTAAAACCCCCTCATTAAGATCATATTCGAAAACTAACACAAAACTTGATCTTTGGTTAGTAAACTATGGGGGCGGCCTTAATAACCTCCAAGAGCATAATAGATCTTAAAGCACAACACCAAACTTCCTGGTTGGCCAGTAAGTTATTATGGTGCCCTTTATAACCCTTTAGAGCTTGAAAGAACCTTTAGCCCATCATAAAAACGAATTCACACTGAATTGTGAAGCAATAACAGAAAAGTGCTACTTATAACGTTAAAACACTAAAACATTAGACATTTAAGGAAAATTAAAGACTTGTAGACTGATGGACAGCGATGTAAAGACAATTATAGCCATGTAGGGACAAGTGCCAGCAACTTACGGAAAAGTATATCCATGTAGTGACATGTGGTAGCGATGAAATGACAAGAACAGCTATATAGAGACAAATCGCAGCTATGTAGAAACACACCGCAATGTAGGGACACGTACAGCAAAGAAGGGACAATTACAGTTATGTAGAGATACGCACAGCTATGTAGGGACACGTGGCAGCCATATACGGAGAAGTACAGCTATGAAGGTAAACGTCACAGCAATGTAGGGATCCGTACGGCAATGTAGGAACAAATAGGAGCCATATAGGGATAAGTACAGAAATGTAGGAAAACGTGTAGCCATGTAGGGACAGGTACACCCATGAAGGGATAAGTGGCAGCCATGTTGTGGCAGCCATGTTGTGGCAGCCACCCACAAAGTTACTTTTGTAACTATTTGGACTTTCATCCACACATTGACATAAAACGCAAGTAGATAGTAGAATTTGGTACAACCACGTACATACAAGTGTAGGGACATGTGGTAGCCATGTAGTGACAAGTGGTACCCATGTAGTGACAAGTTGTAGCCATGTAGTGACAGGTGGTAGCTATGTAGGGACTAGTGGCAGCTATGTAGTGACAAGTAGTAGTCATGTAGTGACAAGTTGTACCCATGTAGAGACATGTAGTAACTACATAGTGACAAGTGGTAGCCATGTAGGGACATGTGGTAACCATGTAGGGACAAGTGGTAGCAATGTAGTGATAATAGGTTCCCATGAAGTGACAAGTTGTAGCCACGTAGGAACATGTGGTAGCCGTGTAGTGACAAGTGATAACCATGTAGTGACAAGTGGTAACCATGTAGTGACTAGTGGTAGAAATATAGTGAAAAGTGGTAGCCATGTAGGGCCGAGTAGTAGCCATGTAAGGACATGTGGTAGCCATGTAGTGACAAGTGGTAACCATGTAGTGACAAGTGGTAACCATGTAGTGACTAGTGGTAGCCATGTAGTGACTAGTGGTAGAAATATAGTGAAAAGTGGTAGCCATGTAGTGACTAGTGATAGAAATATAGTGAAAAGTGGTAGCCATGTAGGGACAAGTAGTATCCGTGTAGGGACAAGTGGTAGCCATGAAGTGACAAGTGGTAGCCATGTAGTGACTAGTGGTAGCTATGTAGTGACCAGTGGTAGCCATGTAGTGACAAGTGGTAGCACTGTAGCGACAAGCAGGTAGGCAATTGATGTACAGATTCCTGATCCTACTGGGCTCTATTATATCTACATTTTAAACTGTGTTTGGAGTCAGCCTCCACCACATCACTGCCTAATGCATTCCATCTGTTAACCACTCTGACACTGAAAAAGTTCTTTCTTACGTCCCTGTGGCTCATTTGAGTACTCAGTTTCCACCTGTGTCCCCATGTTCGCGTACCACCCATGTTAAACAGTTTATCTCTGTCTACCCTGTCAATTCCTCAGAGAATTTTGTAGACACAGACACAGAGTCACAGAGGGCAGGGAGGAGGACACACACCCCACCACCCCAGCATCCCTGGGCAGCAGACAATCTTCAGCAGGGGAAGCAGGCACCACACCAACAGCAGCAGCCGAGGACCCCACAGAAGCCTCCGGCCGCGGATGCATCTCCGCCACCACCGAACGAAGAACCCCCGAGGCAGGAGCTCCTGTTCCCACAGAGCACACCGGGGAAGCAGACGTACTATGTCCCGACCAAACAGGGACAGAGGGAGCAGTTGCTAAACCCGCCGCAGGAACCACCCCAGGCACCTCGCCAGGGCAAGAAGGCGACGAGGAAGCCCCTCGCGTCTCCAAAGGGGGGAAGTCACCCTCCAAGAAAATGAAGGGAGCCTCAGCTCGAGGAGCATCACAGCTCACCACCACATGGCCCTCAGCACCACACCGGAAACAAGTGCAAGTCTGGCCCTGATAAAATACTCTGAGCGAGAGCGCACGATACAGAAGACGAGACGGTACCGGTGACGTAATCTTCATACCTAGTGTACGAATGCCCGTACGCAGCCCGCTCAGCCGACCTGTACGCAGATGGTTGAAGCGATGAAACTGCACCACTCCATACTTCTCAAACACAACCCACAGCTCGACCTCAGATAACGTCACCGGTACACCATGCACACTCACGTACTGCACGGCCTCCCAGGGATCCGAAATGACCACAGACACAGCCGTGTCGGTGACTGGAACCGAGTGGCTGGCCCAACGCGCCACAAACTCCTTGTACAGCGAGCTCCTGCAGAAGGTCACTGCCACCCGCGTAGGGGAAAGCTTTTCCAGCCCTATCAAATCCTGGACATCCACTTGAAGCACATCGACGACAGCAATTTCCACAATTGCCCAGTCCACATCCCCTGAGAATTCAAGGCACGCCGTGTCCACCCGCCGTACGCGGGACACACCACCAACCACCATACCACCAGCCGGGCCCTCCGGCCAGCGGGCGCACCACACCACAATCCACACCCGCCTCCACTCAGCACCAGGCGACAACTGGCAGGTCAAACGAGCACGTTCTGGCCCTCTGGCGGCCAGTGAGCGAATCCTTAATTTTTTGAGATAGGTTATATGTGGTCTGTAGTGACAAGTGGTAGCCATTTAGTGACAAAGGGGAGCCATGTATTGACAAGTGGTAAGCATGTAGTGACAAGTGGTAACCACGTAGTGACAAGTACTCACATATTTGTACTCACGTATTTGTGCTGGTGGGGGTTGAGCTTTGGCTCTTTGGTCCCGCCTCTCAACAGATCAATCAACTGGTGTACAGGTTCCTGAGCCTAATAGGCTCTATCATATCTGCATGTAAAACTGAGTATGGAGTCAGCCTCCACCACATCACTGCCTAATGCATTCCATCCGTTAACTACTCTGACAATGAAAAAGTTCCTTCTTACGTCCCTGTGGCTCATGTGGGTACTCAGTTTCCACCTGTGTCCACTTTTTCGCGTCCCGCCAGTGTTGAATAGTTTTTCCTTGTTTACCCGGTCGATTCCACTGAGGATTTTGTAGGTTGTGATCATGTCCCCCCTTACTCTTCTGTCTTCCAGTGTCGTAAGGTGCATTTTCAGCAGCCTTTCCTCATAACTCATGCCTCTTAGTTCTGGGACTAGTCTCGTAGCATTCCTTTGGACTTTTTCCAGCTTCGTCTTGTGCTTGACAAGGTACAGGCTCCATGCTGGGGCCGCATACTCCAGGATTGGTCTTACATATGTGGTGTACAAGATTCTGAATGATTCCTTACACAGGTTCCTGAACGCTGTTCTGATGTTAGCCAGCCTCGCATATGCCGCAGACGTTATTCTTTTTATGTGGGCTTCACAAGACAGGTTTGGTGTGATATCAACTCCAAGATGTTTCTCTCTGTCTGTTTCATTAAGTACTTCATCCCCAATTCTGTATCCTGTGTCTGGCCTACTTTTTCCACTGCCTAGTTTCATTACTTTGCATTTACTCGGGTTGAACTTCAACAGCCATTTGTTGGACCATTCACTCAGTCTGTCTAGGTCATCTTGTAGCCTCCTACTATCATCCTCTGTTTCAATCCTCCTCATAATTTTTGCATCATCGGCAAACATTGAGAGAAACGAATCTATACCCTCTGGGAGATCATTTACATATACCAGAAACAGTATAGGTCCAAGGACTGACCCCTACGGGACTCCACTTGTAACGTCTCGCCAATCTGAGACCTCACCACTCACACAGACTCGTTGTCTCCTGTTGCTTAGGTATTCCTTTATCCAGTGAAGTACCTTCCCTTTCACTCCAGCCAGCATCTCCAGCTTTTTCACTAGCCTCTTGTGTGGTACTGTATCAAAGGCTTTCTCACAATCCAAAAATATGCAGTCTGCCCACCCTTCTCTTTCTTGCCTTATTTTTGTTGCCTGGTCGTAGAATTCAAGTAACCCTGTGAGGCAGGACCTGCCATCCCTGAACCCATGTTGATGCTGTGTTACAAAGTTCCTTCGCTCCAGATGCTCCACTAGCTTTCTTCGCACAATCTTCTCCATCAGCTTGCATGGTATGCAGGTTAGGGACACTGGCCTGTAGTTCAGTGCCTCCTGTCTATCCCCTTTCTTGTATATCGGGACTACGTTAGCTGCTTTCCAAATATCTGGCAGTTCCCCTGTTGCCAGTGATTTGTTATATACACTATGGAGAGTGGTAGGCACAGTTCTTTTGCTCCTTCCTTTAGTATCCAAGGGGAGATTCCATCTGGGCCTATAGCCTTTGTCAAATCCATCTCTAGTAAACACTTCCTTACTTCCCTGCTGGTAATCTCAAACTCTTCCACTGGTTCTTGGTTTGATATTCCCTCTCATATCTCTGGAAATTCTCCTTGCTCTAAGGAGAAGACCTCCTGGAATTACTTATTCAGTTCCTCACACACACTTCCTTGTCGTTTGTAGTGAATCCTTCCGCCCCTATCCTTAATTTCATAACCAGTTCCTTTATTGTTGTTTTTCTCCTGATGTGGCTATGCAACAATTTAGGCCTTTGCCTTGCTTGCGATGTCATTTTCGTATTGTCTTTCTGCCTCTCTTCTCATCCTGACATATTCATTCCAGGCATTCTGGTGTCTTTCTCTGCTCTCCAGTGTCCTGTTATTCCTATAGTTTCTCCATGCTCTTTTACTTTGCTGCTTAGCTAGCCTACATCTATGATTAAACCATGGGTTTCTCATCTTCATTTCTCTGTTTTCCTTTTGGACTGGGACAAACTTGTTTTCTGCGTCCTTGCACTTCTGCGTGGTGTTGTCCATCATATCTTGGGCCGTCTTTCCCCTGAGCTCTGTTTCCCATGCTATATATGTTAGGAATTTTCTTATCCCCTCATAGTTTCCCTTTCGGTATACTAACCTTTTGGTATCGGTATCCCTCCTCGAGTTCAATAACCCTTCTTCAATCAGGTACTCAAACACCAGTACACTGTGGTCGCTCATTCCTACTGGGTCCTCAAAACTGATTTCTCTTATATCGGAGTCGTTCAGAGTGAAGACTAGGTCGAGTCTCGCTGGTTCGTCATTGCCTCTTATCCTTATGGGTTATCTGACATGCTGGGTTAAAAAGTTTCTAGTCACCACCTCCAATAGTTTGGCTCTCCACGTATCCTTGCCTCCATGCGGTTCCTGATTCTCCCAGTCAGTCCTTTCGTGATTGAAGTCGCTCATGATGAGCAGGTGTGATCTATTTCTACAGGCAGCAGATGCTGCCCTCTCAATTATAGTGTTAACTGCCATGTTGTTGTTTTCATACTATTGACTGGGTCTTCTGTCATTTGGTGGAGGGTTGTATATTACTGCTACTGCTATTCTTAGTCCTCCCATTGTCATGGTGCCTGCCTGTCATGGTGCCTGCATGGTGTCTCTGAACCCCTCACAGCCTGGGATAGCCATCTCCTTAAAACTCCGTTCCTTTCTCATGAGTAGGGCCACTCTGCCTCCTCCCCTACCTTCCCTCTCTTTCCTTATTACTGTGTACTCCTGGGGAAACACGGAATTCGTTATGATTCCAGAGAGTTTTGTTTCAGTGAGTCCGATTACACTTAGGTTCACTTCTTGTGCACTTTCCCTTAGTTCACTTGTCTTGCTTGTGATCCCATCTATGTTCGAGTACATCACACTGAAACTGACGCTCTTCTGCTTCTCCTATGGGTGGGACTTGTGGGATATGTGGTGAGTGGGAGCTGCGGGGATCTGGTACGGGGAGACTGGTGGAGGAGGGAAGACTTGGGGGATTGGGGGAGAGGGGGAGGGTAGGGGGGGGTGGGTAAGAAGGGGAGGGTGGAGGGGGGGGGAGAGTGAGAGGGTTGGGGGGAGAGTGAGAGAGGGAGGGTTGGGGGGGGAGGGTGAGAGGGGGATTGTTGGAGGAGCAGGGGGAAAGAGAGGCTATGGGGGATAGGGGAGAAGAGGGAGGAGGGCTTTGGGGGCGTGAGGGGAAAAGGAGGGCTGAGGTGGGTGAGGAAGAGGGGAGTGGTGGAGAGAGGAAGACTTAGGTGGGGTGGGGGACAGTGGGGGGGCTTAGGAGGGTGGGGGAGAACGGAGGGCTTGGGGGAGGGAGAGACGGGAAGCATGTGGGAGAGGGGAGGGCTTGGGGGAGGGGGGAAGAAGGGAGGTCCTGGGGAGAGTGGTAGGAGGGGGGTGATTGGGAGGAGGGGGTGGGTGGGGGTAGGGTGTCCAAGGTGGGTACTTAGTGGGGAGCTGACAGGGAAAGGGGCAGGTTGGGTGTCTGTTGGGTAGAATGTGGGGGTGGTACCCCACTCCCTGTGGCTGTTGTACTGTTTGAGGAGGGTTCCCCACTCCCCTCTGGGATTGTAGGGTTCGAAGTTGTGGTACTCTGATTCCTTTCTCTCTCCCTGCGCTCCTTCCTCGCATCTGCTGCCTGCATTCTCTCTTCCCTTGTCATATCCCTCTGCAGGAATACTTTTTTGAACTTGTGAACATTTGATAGACCGCTCTTCCTTGCTAACCGTTCCTCTTTCGTGATTTGGCTCATGAATACCTCCTTTATCATTCGGTCTCTGTCCTTGTTGTACTTTCCAAGCCTGAAACCCTTTTCAACATTTTGGTCAGTTCCCTCCATCCTTACCTCTTTAAGGATCTCGGTAACTGCGTTTTTGTCATTGTCTCTCTGTTCCTTTGGGCTAGTCCCTTTTTGCTCTTTAATGCCTGCTACTCCTACTGCTCTTTTTCACTCTATCATCCGGCTAGTACATCTAGCTGCTTCCTAAGAGGAAGCCACATCCATGGCAACTTCCTTAACTGCAGACTTAGCTTCAGGGCTCTTTCTAAGCTTTTCAGCATATGAGAGCAGGGTTGTGGTGGTACCCTCCACAATAGCATTCCCATCTCCCAGAGGTACAGTTTGTGTCTGGTATTGCGGAGGAGTCTCCTTTAGGCATCTTATCTCCTCCTTTGCTGCCCTTAGATCATCCTGCAGGTTGGCTACTGTCTCCCTTATTACCCTCAGTCCTTCACTGAATTCATCCCGCATTTGCTGGAGTACTTCCTTCATCCAGTCTCCCTGTGGTAACAAGTGGTAACCATGTAGTGATAAGTGGTAGCCATGTAATGACAAGTGGTAGCCATGTTGTGACAAGTGACAACTATGTAGTAACAAGTGGTAGCTACACTACACTTCACTACACTACACTACATTACACACATATATATCAATAGCATGATGTATCATATGAACAAATTCACAAGGTGATAACATGATTTATCATAAGAACAAATTTGTTCAAGTTGTAGCTATTTAAGTACTATTCATAGCCATGTAGTTACAAGTGGTAACAATATAGTTACAATTGGTAACCATGAAATGACTAGTGGTAGAGATGTAGTGACAAGTGGTAACCGTGTCGTGACTAGTGGTAGCCATGTAATGACTAGTGGTAGCCATGTAGTGACAATTGGTAGACATGTAGTGACAAGTGGTAGTCATGTAATGACAAGTGGTAGCCATGTAGTGACTTATGGTAACAATCTAGTGACAAGTGGTAGCCATGCAGTGACTAGTTGTAACCATGTAGGGACAAGTGGTACTATCGTAGTGAAAGTGGTAGCCCTGTTGTGACTAGTGGTAGCCATATAGTGACAAGTGGTAGCCATGTAATGAAAAGAGGTAGCCATGTTGTGACAAGTGGTAACTATGTAGGGACAAGTGTAATCCATGTAGTGACAAGATGTAGCCATGTATTGACTAGTGGTTGCAATGTAGTGACAAGTGGTAGCTATGTAGGGACAAGTGATGGTTATGTAGTGACAAGTGGTAGCCGGTGTAGTTACTTGTGGTAACCATGTCGGGACTAGTGGTAGCCATGTAGTGACAGGTGGTAACCATGTACAGTACTCTACAATACACTACACTACATTACACACAGAAATCACAATAGCGTGATGTATCATATGAACAAATACAAAAGGTGATAACGTGATGTATCAAATGAAGATTTTTGTTCAAGTTGTAGCTATTTAAAGATTACTGGTAGCCATCTAGGGACTAGTGGTACCCATGAAGTGAATTTTGTAGCCATGTTGGGACAAGTGGCAACCATGCAGGTAGTAATGGTAATCATGAAGGGACAAGTGGTAAAAATTTAGTAACAAAAGGTAGCCATGTATGGACAAGTTGCAGCCAATTAGAGACACGTTTTAGCCATGTAGTGACAAGTGGTAACCATGTAGGGATAATTTGTATCCATGTATTGTCTAGTGGTAGCCATGTAGTAACAAGTGGTAGCAATGAGGTGATAAGTGGTAACCATGTAGGGACAAGTGGTACCAAGGTCGGGACAAGTGGTAATCATGTAGTGACAAGTGGTAGAAATATAGTGACAAGTGGTAGAAGTATAGTGACAAGTGTTAGCCATGTAGTGATAAGTGGTAGCCATGTAGTGAGTAGTAGTGACCATGTAGTGACAAGTGGAAGCCATGTAGGTTCAAGTGGTAGCCATATAGTGACAAGTGGTAGCCATGTAGTGACAAGTGGTAGTCAGGTAGTGATCAATGGTACTCATGTAGTAACAAGGGGTAGCCATGTAGTGACAAGTGGTAGACAAGTAGTGACAAGTGGTAGTTATGTAGGAACATGTGGTATCCATGTAGGGACAAGTGGTAGCCATGTAGTGACTAGTAATAGCCATGTAGTGACAAGTGGTTGCCATTTAATGACAAAGGGGAGCCATGTATTGACAAGTGTTTGTAATGTTCTGACAAGTGGTAACCATGTAGTGACATATCGTAACCATCCAGTGACAAGTGGTAACCATGTAATGATAAGTGGTAGCCATGTAATAACAAGTGGTAGATATGTTGTGACAAGTGACAACTATGTAGTAACAAGTGGTAGCTACACTACACTACAATAGCGTGATGTATCATATGAACAAATCCACAAGGTGATAGCATGATTTATCATATGAACAAATTTGTTCAAGTGGTAGCTATTTAAGTACTACTGATAGCCATGTAGTTACAAGTGGTAGAGATGTAGTGACAAGTGGTAGCCATGTAATGACTAGTGGTAGCCATGTAATGACTAGTTGTAACCATGTAGGGACAAGTGGTACTATCGTTTTGAAAGTGGTAGCCATGTAGTGACAAGAGGTAGGCATGTTGTGACAAGTGGTAAGTATGTAGTGACAAGTGTTAGCTACACTTCACTAAACTACAATACACTACACTACATTACACACAGAAATCACAAAAGCGTGATGTATCATATGAACAAATTAGTTCAAGTGGTAGCTATTTAAGGATTACTGGTAGCCATGTAGTGACTAGTGGTAGTCATGTAGGCGCAAAGGGTAGCAATGTAGCGACAAGGGGTAGCCATGTAGGGACAAGTTTCAGCCATGTAGGGACAGTTTGTTGCCATGTAGTGAATAGTGGTAACCATGTTGTGACTAATGGTAGCCATGAAGTGACAAGTGGTAGCCATGTAGTGACTAGTAGTATTTATGTAGTGACTAATGGTAGCCATGTAGTGACAAGTGGTAGCCATGTAGTGACTAGTGATAAATATGTAGGGACAAGTGACAGCCATGTAGTGACTAGTGGTAGCCATGTACTGATAAGTGGTAGCCATGTAGTGACTAGTGGTAGCAATGTAGTGACAAGTGGTAGCAATGTTGTGACAAGTGGTAACTATGTAGTGACAAGTGGTAGCTACACTACACTACACTACAATACACTACACTACATTACACACAGAAATCACTATAGCATAATGTATCATATGAACAAATCCACAAGGTGATAGCGTGATGTATCAAATGAACAAATTAGTTCAAGTGGTAGCTATTTAAGGACTACTGGTAGCTATGTAGTGACTAGTGCTAGCCAGTTAGTGACTAGTGATAGCCATGTAGGGACTAGTGGTAGTGATGCAGGGACAAATGGTGGTCATGTAGTGACTCGTGGTAGCCATTTAGCGGCAAGTGGTAGCCCTTTAGTAACAATGGGACATGTAGGGACATGTAGTGACTAGTATGTTATTGCAACTTGTCCCATGTAGGGACACGTTGCAGCCATTTAGAGACAAGTTTTAGCCATGTAGTGACTAGTGGTAGGTATGTAGTGACTAGTGGTAGCTATGTAGTGACTAGTGGTAGCCATGTAGTGACAAGTGGTAATCATGTAGTGATCAGTGGTAGTCATGTAGTAACAAGTGGTAGCCATGTAGTGACCAGTGGTATCTATGTAGGAACAAGTGTTATCCATGAAGGGACAAGTGGTAGCCATGTAGGGACAGGTGGTAATCATGTAGTGACTAGTTGTAGGGACAAGTCGTCCATGTTGAGAGACAAGTACTCTATGTAGAGGGACAAGTACTCTACGTTGAAGTACAAGTACTCTATATGTAGAGGGGCAAGTACTTTCTGTAGAGGGACAAGTACTCTATGTAGAAAGACAAGTACTCCATGTAGAGGGACAAGTGCTCTATGTAGAAGGACAATTCACTGAACAGATCCACGAAATAGAGAATATCCTTGTTATCCTAGCAAACCCAGTACCAGATATCTTCTTCCTAGGAGACTTCAATCTACCCAGTTTAAAATGGAGAATAATAAACAATAACATTATAGCAGGAAGTCAACCTGGAAATAACCAACCACTGGTCAGAGAACTACTGAGATTCTGTGACAAATTCTCGCTCGGTCAGCAGATTACAGAACCAACTAGGAACGAAAACACGCTGGACCTGATATTCACGAACAATCAGGAGCTAATCAGAGACACTACTGTCTCAGACACTACGTACTCGGACCACAAGCTCATTGAAGTGCAAACTAACATTAATAACGGTAGTAGGCCCAAGAGAAACAACAAGCGAGAAGGGCTATTCATTAAATTCAATTTTATATAAGTGGATAGACTGGGAGAAAATAAACAGCGAACTTACAAACATTCAATAGGAAAATGTTCTAAGAAATAAAAATCCTACACAAGGAATAGAAAAACTGATCTCTGAAGCATATGAAGTCTGTCTGAAACATGCTCCTTTGAGGAAAGCCAGAAAGTGGTCCAATGTAGAAAGAGAATGCAGACGACATTACAAAAGGAGGAAGAAATTAACGGAAATGCTTAAGTAGACACGACTCTCCATACAAAGAAGAAATAATTTAAACAGGGAGATTTAAGAAATCGAACAGAGACTGAAGCATTCATATCAGACTGAAGAAAGGCAACTAGAACAGAAAGCAATTCAAGAAATAAAGAAAAACCCAAAATATTTCTTCACATATGCCAAATCAAAAGCGAAAACCACTGCCAGTATTGGACCTGTTCGTATTAGTGAAGGTTCATACACTGAGGATAACAAAGAAATTAGTGAAATTCTAAAAAAACAGTATGAGGACATGTTTAGCACTCCGATACTCAGCATGAAAGTGGAAGATTCGGATAATTTCTTTATGAATGATACTCAAACAACTGTAAATATAACTGATATCAACACGAGCGTGACAGATTTTGAAAGAGAAATTGAAAATATGCCCATGCACTCAGCCCCGGGTCCAGGCTCATGGAACTGAACATTTATAAAGAAATGCAAAGTGCCAGTAGCACAGGCACTCAGTATAGTGCAGAGGAAGAGCTTGGACACGGGGGAGATACCAGATGCGCTTAAAGCAGCAGACATTGCCCCTCTACACAAGGGTGGTAGCAAAGCATTGGCAAAGAATTATAGACCAGTTGCACTAACATCCCACATAATAAAAGTATTTGAGAGTGATCAGGAGTCAGGTCACTAGATTCATGGAAACCAATGACCTCCACAATTCAGGCCAACATGGATTTAGAGCAGGAAGATCATGCCTCTCACAGCTACTTGACCACTATGACAAAAACACAGAGGCATTAGAGGAAAAACATTATGCAGATGTCGTATACACAGATTTTGCAAAGGCATTCGACAAATGTGACCATGGAGTGATTGCACACAAAATGAGGTCAATGGGTATAACTGGTAAAGTAGGACGTTGGATACTCAATTTCCTGTCGAACAGAACACAAAGAGTAACAGTCAATCAAGTAAAATCGAGTCCGAGCGCAGTTAAAAGCTCTGTACCTCAAGGTACAGTCTTTGCACCACTGCTGTTCCTTATTCTCATATCAGACATAGACAAAAACACAAGTTACAGCTTCATGTCATCCTTTGCATATGATACAAAAATCAGCTTGAAAATTACCTCTGCTGAAGACATTGATAAACTACAAACAGATATTAACAAAGTTTTCGATTGGGCAGCAGAAAATAACATGATGTTTAACGGTGATAAATTCCAGGTACTCAGATACGGCAAAAATGAGGATCTTAAACATAATACAGGGTACAAAACACAATCAAATCTGCCCATAGCAGGAAAACAGCATGTCAAGGATTTGGGAATAATGATGTCCGACGACCTAACGTTTAGGGAGCATAACCAAGCAAGTATTGCGTCAGCCAGAAAAATGATAGGATGGATTACGAGAACTTTCAAATCCAGGGATCCCATCACAATGGTTGTACTCTTCAAATCACTTGTGTTGTCCCGTCTTGAGTACTGCTCAGAACTCACTTCCCCCTTCAGAGCAGGAGAGATTTCTGAAATTGAGGGAATACAGAGAACATATTCGGCATGCATAGACGAGATAAAGCACCTAAATTATTGGGATCGTCTCAAAGCTCTCCAATTGTACTCACTAGAAAGGAGACGAGAGAAATACCAAATAATATACACATGGAAAATACTGGAGGGACAGGCCGCAAATCTGCACAGTAAAATAACAACGTACTGGAGTGAACAACATGGAAGAAAATGCAGAATAGAACCAGTGAAGAGCAGAGGTGCCATGGGCACAATCAGAGAACACTGTATCAGAATCAGAGGTCCACGGTTGTTCACCGTCCTACCAGCGAGCATCAGAAATATTACAGGAACAACCGTGGACATCTTCAAGAGGAAACTAGATTGTTTCCTTCAAGGAGTGCCGGACCAACCGGGCTGTGGTGGGTATGTGGGCCTGCGGGCCGCTCCAAGCAACAGCCTGGTGGACCAAACTCTCACAAGTCAAGTCTGGCCTCGGGCCGGGCTTGGGGAGTAGAAGAACTCCCAGAACCCCATCAACCAGGTAAGTACTCCATGTAGAAGGACAATTTCTCCACGTACAGGGACAAGTACTCCATGTAGTGAGATAAGTACTCCATGAAGGGACACGTTCAACCATGTACGGACTAGTGTAAGTCATGTACATTAACCAATCCTCCGAAAGAAATAAAGCTAAATACTAACTTTATTATTCCTAGGCCAAGTGTAGCACATATATTTACTATATTAATCCTCATATAGCGTCTATTAGGCTTAGGAAGGCTAGGTAGTCTAGATTTCTTTTGCAACATAAATTCAAGAGACAAGTGGCAGACATGTATGGACAAGTGCACCCATACAGATAGAGTAGACCAGATAAAATCTTTAAAGTAGAGTCTGAACCATCATAAACATAGAATGGGAGGTTCATATCACAAACGAAAACCTCTTCAACGCGCCCTGAGTCCTCAAGTACGGGAGCTTTGTATACGTTTATTGAAATTTATAAGCTCATAAGCAATACGAGGTTGTTAATAACAATAATGACCTTGGGTTGTGATGTTATGAAGCTTATAAAGTGCTCAATAATTATAATGCCCTCACGATTAAGGTTAATATATATGTTTCGTATGTTATTGCTAGAATAAACCCTGATCTTCTCTATAAGTCATTTGATTAAGGTGTTAAAAATATGGAACATTTTCCGCAAGACTTTAAGTGTTGTAAGACATTAATTAAGATCAAGAATATTATCATTAAACATTTATAAGTATTTAACTCTTTAAAAATTATTGATAATTGTAGAATATTGCTTTCTTATATTTGCTATTCTCATGATCATCCACTAAAGTTAACTTTATGTTGATTATATTATGTAAAATTAGAACGAACCTTTTTAAATACATTAACATCGGAATTCATTGATAATTTTGTATCTTCTTATGCTCTCAAGACTTATCAGTGACGTGCAGCTCAATTTAAGGAATAACAAGAACTAAAAATTCTAATTTGATCAATCATGTAACTTTATAACAAGTACTGTTATCGTCACAAACACAGAGTGATGTAATGTTCCGTTCAGGTTCGCCCGAAATAGGAGGACTGACAACCATACAAGCACTGGAGATTGTACGGGGATGCCGCGGCCTTAACATGGTGGGGTGTGACTTAGTGGAGGTGAGTACTGTACTTGGGGAAGGTGAGTACTCTACTTGGTTGGGAGTGACTAATTGGGATTGAGTACTGTACTTCGTGGGGAGTGACTAAGTAGAGGTGAGTAATGTACTTGGTGGAGAGGAATACTCTACTTGGTGAGGTGTGGCTTAGTGGAGATGAGAACTGTACTTGGTGGAGGTGAGTACTGTACTTGGTGGAGGTGAGTACTGTACTTGGTGGAGGTGAGTACTGTACTTGGTGGAGGTGAGTAATGTACTTGGTGGTGGTGAGTACTGTACTTGGTGGAGGTGAATACTGTACTTGGTGGAGGTGAGTACTGTACTTGGTGGAGGTGAGTACTGTACTTGGTGGAGGTGAGTACTGTACTTGGTGGAGGTGAGTACTGTACTTGGTGGAGGTGAGTACTGTACTTGGTGGAGATGAGAACTGTACTTGGTGGAGGTGTGTACTGTACTTGGTGGAGGTGAGTACTGTACTTGGTGGAGGTGAGTACTGTACTTGGTGGAGGTGAGTACTGTACTTGGTGGAGGTGAGTACTGTACTTGGTGGAGATGAGTACTGTACTTGGTGGAGGTGAGTACTGTACTTGGTGGAGGTGAGTACTGTACTTGGTGGAGGTGAGAACTGTACTTGGTGGAGGTGAGTACTGTACTTGGTGGAGGTGAGTACTGTACTTGGTGGAGGTGAGAACTGTACTTGGTGGAGGTGAGTACTGTACTTGGTGGAGGTGAGTACTGTACTTGGTGGAGGTGAGTACTGTACTTGGTGGAGATGAGAACTGTACTTGGTGGAGGTGTGTACTGTACTTGGTGGAGGTGAGTACTGTACTTGGTGGAGATGAGAACTGTACTTGGTGGAGGTGAGTACTGTACTTGGTGGAGGTGAGTACTGTACTTGGTGGAGGTGAGTACTGTACTTGGTGGAGGTGAGTACTGTACTTGGTGGAGGTGAGTACTGTACTTGGTGGAGATGAGAACTGTACTTGGTGGAGGTGAGAACTGTACTTGGTGGAGGTGAGTACTGTACTTGGTGGAGGTGAGTACTGTACTTGGTGGAGGTGAGTACTGTACTTGGTGGAGATGAGAACTGTACTTGGTGGAGGTGTGTACTGTACTTGGTGGAGGTGAGTACTGTACTTGGTGGAGGTGAGTACTGTACTTGGTGGAGGTGAGTACTGTACTTGGTGGAGGTGAGTACTGTACTTGGTGGAGGTGAGAACTGTACTTGGTGGAGGTGAGTACTGTACTTGGTGGAGGTGAGTACTGTACTTGGTGGAGGTGAGTACTGTACTTGGTGGAGGTGAGTACTGTACTTGGTGGAGGTGAGTACTGTACTTGGTGGAGATGAGAACTGTACTTGGTGGAAGTGAGTACTGTACTTGGTGGAGGTGAGTACTGTACTTGGTGGAGGTGAGTACTGTACTTGGTGGAGATGAGAACTGTACTTGGTGGAGGTGTGTACTGTACTTGGTGGAGGTGAGTACTGTACTTGGTGGAGGTGAGAACTGTACTTGGTGGAGGTGAGTACTGTACTTGGTGGAGGTGAGTACTGTACTTGGTGGAGGTGAGTACTGTACTTGGTGGAGATGAGAACTGTACTTGGTGGAGGTGAGTACTGTACTTGGTGGAGGTGAGTACTGTACTTGGTGGAGATGAGAACTGTACTTGGTGGAGGTGAGTACTGTACTTGGTGGAGGTGAGTACTGTACTTGGTGGAGGTGAGTACTGTACTTGGTGGAGATGAGAACTGTACTTGGTGGAGGTGTGTACTGTACTTGGTGGAGGTGAGTACTGTACTTGGTGGAGGTGAGTACTGTACTTGGTGGAGGTGAGTACTGTACTTGGTGGAGATGAGAACTGTACTTGGTGGAGGTGTGTACTGTACTTGGTGGAGGTAAGTACTGTACTTGGTGGAGGTGAGTACTGTACTTGGTGGAGGTGAGTACTGTACTTGGTGGAGGTGAGAACTGTACTTGGTGGAGGTGAGTACTGTACTTGGTGGAGGTGAGTACTGTACTTGGTGGAGGTGAGTACTGTACTTGGTGGAGATGAGAACTGTACTTGGTGGAGGTGAGTACTGTACTTGGTGGAGGTGAGTACTGTACTTGGTGGAGGTGAGTACTGTACTTGGTGGAGGTGAGTACTGTACTTGGTGGAGATGAGAACTGTACTTGGTGGAGGTGAGTACTGTACTTGGTTGAGGTGAGTACTGTACTTGGTGGAGGTGAGTACTGTACTTGGTGGAGGTGAGTACTGTACTTGGTGGAGGTGAGTACTGTACTTGGTGGAGATGAGAACTGTACTTGGTGGAGGTGTGTACTGTACTTGGTGGAGGTGAGTACTGTACTTGGTGGAGGTGAGAACTGTACTTGGTGGAGGTGAGTACTGTACTTGGTGGAGGTGAGTACTGTACTTGGTGGAGGTGAGTACTGTACTTGGTGGAGATGAGAACTGTACTTGGTGGAGGTGAGTACTGTACTTGGTGGAGGTGAGTACTGTACTTGGTGGAGATGAGAACTGTACTTGGTGGAGGTGAGTACTGTACTTGGTGGAGGTGAGTACTGTACTTGGTGGAGGTGAGTACTGTACTTGGTGGACCTGACTGAGAACTGTACTTGGTGGAGGTGTGTACTGTACTTGGTGGAGGTGAGTACTGTACTTGGTGGAGGTGAGTACTGTACTTGGTGGAGGTGAGTACTGTACTTGGTGGAGATGAGAACTGTACTTGGTGGAGGTGTGTACTGTACTTGGTGGAGGTAAGTACTGTACTTGGTGGAGGTGAGTACTGTACTTGGTGGAGGTGAGTACTGTACTTGGTGGAGGTGAGAACTGTACTTGGTGGAGGTGAGTACTGTACTTGGTGGAGGTGAGTACTGTACTTGGTGGAGGTGAGTACTGTACTTGGTGGAGATGAGAACTGTACTTGGTGGAGGTGAGTACTGTACTTGGTGGAGGTGAGTACTGTACTTGGTGGAGGTGAGTACTGTACTTTGTGGAGGTGAGTACTGTACTTGGTGGAGATGAGAACTGTACTTGGTGGAGGTGAGTACTGTACTTGGTTGAGGTGAGTACTGTACTTGGTGGAGGTGAGTACTGTACTTGGTGGAGGTGAGTACTGTACTTGGTGGAGGTGTGTACTGTACTTGGTGGAGGAGAATCCTGTATTTTTGGAGGCGAGTACTGTATGGTGAGGTGTGACACAGTAGGGGAGAGTACTGTACTTTGTGGAGAATGACTTGGTGTAGGTAGAAGAAAATGTAGAATCGAACCAGTGAAGAGCAGAGGTGCCATAGGCACAATCAGAGAACACTGTATAAACATCAGAGGTCCGCGGTTGTTCAACGTCCTCCCAGCAAGCATAAGAAATATTGCCGGAACAGCCGTGGACATTTTCGAGAGGAAACTAGATTTATTCCTCCAAGGAGTGCCGGAACAACCGGGCTGTGGTGGGTATGTGGGCCTGCGGGCAGCTCCAAGCAACAGCCTGGTGGACCAAACTCTCACAAGTCAAGCCTGGCCTCGGGCCGGGCTTGGGGAGTAGAAGAACTCCCAGAACCCCATCAACCAGGTATCAACCAGGTATCAACCAGGTGAGTAGTGTACTCAGTAGAGGTGAGTACTACTCTTTAACCTGTGTGACGTAGTGAAGTTGAGTACTCAATTTGATAGTGTGTGACCTGTAGTTGAGGGAGGGAAGTTCTGTACTGTATTTGGTGAAGGTGAGTACTGTAATGCAAATAGTGGATATGAATAACGGACTTTGTGGGGTGTGACCTGTACTTGGTGTAGGTGAGTATTGTACGCAGTGGAGTTGGGTACTTACCGTGGTTGAGGTGAATATTGTACTGTATCTGTTGGTGGTGAGTACTGTACTTAACTTGGTATAGGAAAATACTAAACTGCACTTGGTGGAGGATTGAATATAGTGAGGTGTGACGTGATTGAGGTGATGGTTTTGACCTGGTGAAGGCGAGTACTGTACGTGTTGGAGTGTGACCTGATGGAGATGAGTACTGTACGTGTTGGAGTGTATCCTGAAGGAGGAGAGTACTCTTCTTTGTGGTGTGTGTGACCTGGTGGAGGAGAGTATTTGTACTTCGAGGGTTGTGACCTGGTGGATAAGAGTACTGTACTTGGTGAGGTCTGACCTAGTGGAGGAGAGTACCGTACTTGGTGGGGTGTGACCTGGTGAAAGAGAGAACTGTACTTGTTGGGGTGAGACCTGGTGGAGGAGAGTACTGTATATGGTGGGGTGTGACCTGGTGGAGGAGAGTACTGTACTTGGTGGGGTGTGACCTGGTGGAGGAGAGTACCGTACTTGGTGGGGTGTGACCTGGTGGAGGAGAGTACTGTACTTGTTGGGGTGAGACCTGGTGGAGGAGAGTACTGTACTTGGTGGGGTGTGACCTGGTGGAGGAGAGTACTGTATACGGTGGGGTGTGACCTGGTGGAGGAGAGTACTGTACTTGGTGGGGTGTGACCTGGTGGAGGAGAGTGCTGTACTTGGTGGGGTGTGACCTGGTGGAGGAGAGTACTGTACTTGGTGGGGTGTGACCTGGTGGAGGAGAGTGCTGTACTTGGTGGGGTGTGACCTGGTGGAGGAGAGTACTGTACTTGGTGGGGTGTGACCTGGTGGAGGAGAGTGCTGTACTTGGTGGGGTGTGACCTGGTGGAGGAGAGTACTGTATATGGTGGGGTGTGACCTGGTGGAGGAGAGTACTGTACTTGGTGGGATGTGACCTGGTGGAGGAGAGTACTGTATATGGTGGGGTGTGACCTGGTGGAGGAGAGTACTGTACTTGGTGGGGTGTGACCTGGTGGAGGAGAGTGCTGTATATGGTGGGGTGTGACCTGGTGGAGGAGAGTACTGTACTTGGTGGGGTGTGACCTGGTGGAGCAGAGTGCTGTATATGGTGGGGTGTGACCTGGTGGAGCAGAGTGCTGTATATGGTGGGGTGTGACCTGGTGGAGGAGAGTGCTGTATATGGAGTTTTTTTTTTTTTTTAATTTTCGGTGTTTATCAGCTCGCTGGAAACTGAGCTTAGCGTGTGACGTGTGTGAATACTCAGTGATCGTTGTGGATAGTGTTCTGACAGTGAAAACCGTGTAACCTTCGTGATCTTAGTGATTTTGTGGTGCGTATTTACAGTGGGGACTGTATAGCGCCAGGCGCGGGCAGGCCGCCGCCCGCATCCCCCCCCCCCCCCACCCCCCCCGTCGAGTCCCAACGGTCAGGTCAGCTGACTGGCCTCTCTCTCTCTCTCTGCCGGGTGTCGCACCTGACTGTGCTTGCCTAGAGTGACACTTTTACTGGGCGTAACTATGTCGAATCATATTAATTAAGATCTTGAAACCTAGATCTGTTTCTGGATATCTTCCACAATATTTCTGTTGTGTTTGTGGGTATACTACAAGGAAGAGTTTGTTCAGTGCAAGGAGGATAAGTGTCCTAACATTTGTCACACACAGTGCAAGACAGACCCTGACTTCTGCTGTACTCAAGTGCCAGATCTCAGGACCCAGTGTGGGATTGATGATAATGTGGAGTACGACACGGAATCTGACTTTGCACCACAGCAGGACCTGACAAATTCCTTCCTAACAGACACAGCTACTGATCATCAGGCTGCTTTTATATATATATATATATGGCTTGTGCGTGCATGCAGTTTCTCATATATATATATATATATATATATATATATATATATATATATATATATATATATATATATATATATATATATATATATATATATATATATATATATATATATATATATATTGGTGCAATTATAGGGACCCACAGCCTCAGAGAAGGGAACACAGAGCATTCAGGGAAAAACTTGCCATTTAACTCTGAATGTGTAAGAGTGTTCGCTTCTCCTACCACCCCCCTCTTTTTATGGTGTACACTTTATTATGCAAGGTTATACAGTTACATATCTGATTTTATACAACAAATTAACATTAAGAGGATACAAAAAAAAGTTCGCTTCCTGGAGGCTGTAGATTTCCTCGAACTCCTCCGACGCCGGGCAGGAACCGAGGATGCAGCGAGCATTCCCCCTCTGGATCGCGACACTGAGGCGCTGAAAGTGAAAACTTGCTGCTCTAGGGTCTCTTGTGGTGTCAATGAGCTTG
>NC_091234.1:5873248-5963248 GCF_040958095.1 Procambarus clarkii
CTTTCAACCTATTTCCCACACATTCCAACCGTACGGGTCCTCATCTCATGCGCTCAGACTACACCTGCACGCTACACCTGTAATTGAGAAAACCACCTGTGCACCTGTCCAGGTGGTTGCACATAGCTTTAGTCCTAATTACCCTACTAACACAAACACCTAACATACACATACACCTAAAATACACACACACACACACACACACACACACATACACACACACACACACACACACACACACACAAAGTGAGCTTCAAGGTAATGTACTCAAACATTGATGGGATTACCAATAAAGCAAGTGAACTGGCAGAAAGGGTGCAAGAAGAAAACCCTGATGTAATAGGACTAACAGAAACAAAATTGTCAGGAGTCATAACAGATGCTGTGTTTCCAAAGGACTACTATATAGTAAGGAAAGAGAGGGAAGGGAGAGGAGGTGGAGGAGTGGCCCTGCTGATAAGGAAGGACTGGAGTTTTGATGAGATGGAAATTCCGGGCTGTGACGGATTCAGAGATTACATAACAGGAACTATAACAATGGGTGGACCTAAGATAATAGTGGCAGTCATTTACGGCAGTCATGTGACGGTAACGCGTTGGTGTTCGGCTGTTTAAGGCTAGGGGTATGGCCTCGTCACATAGTTATAAAAAAAAAATAGAAAAACTGGAACTTCGTCTGTGGTAAGGTAAGGAGAAGACACACAAAACACAAGTAAAACTTTAACAATGAAATTTTAATTACGTTAAATAAATCAAAACATGAAAATAATGCACAAACAAATATGTATAATAAAATCAATGAATCAAAATAATAAGAATACTTAAATGACACAATGAAAAGTTACGTTAAGGCAAAATAACAAGAAGTGCAACACAAAAGTTAAGTGGGAGGTGCTGGAATATTGGCTTAAAGCCACCACCTCTCTCAGTACACTCTAGAGTCTAGCTGGGAGGAGTGCTGGCTACGAAAGCACGGAACATTCTGAAGACTGATGTTGGGGCGACCCCAGACATCGGGTAGTATTGGGGGGCGAGTGCAGGTGCAGCCAGACCGGCGACCAATCAGCGGAGCCGTAGCGATCAACGGGTAGTTTGGTGATTTGGGTCCGAACAGGTGGCGGGCTGCATACGTTTCTGCTCACCCTTGCAAGCCTTGCTGGTGTTGTTGTCGTTGTTGGACATTTCTTCCATAGTCTTTTTATATAATTGTGAAGACGTAATTTTGGAGGGAAGAGCAGGCTCAATCTCTTGAAGGAGATTATCGTCACAACTCTCCCCCGAAGCCTGCGGTTCTGGAAGAAGTACGTCGTTATGTGGTGGAGTAATGGATGGAGTCGCTTCTACTTCATAAACTCTGGAGAGGGCATCGGCTATGGTGTTGTCAGAACCCTTGATATAGCGGATCTCCAGGTTGAAGTCTTGTAAATACAGAGCCCATCGTAGAAGACGCTGGTTGGTGAATTGGGCTTGATGTAGGAAGCGGAGAGGGTTGTGGTCTGAGAAGATGGTGGTAGACCTGGCGCCTTGTAGGTACGGAGCGAAGTGTTGGAGGTTCAGGACGATGGATAGTAGCTCCTTTTCAATAGTGCTGTAGTTCCTCTGGTGCGGTTTCAGTTTGTAGCTGTAGTAGCTGACAGGTAGAACTTCCTCGCCTCGTTGTTGCATCAGGACACCACCAACGCCGGTACCACTGGCGTCGACATGAAGGACGAAAGGCTTGGTGATATCTGGAGAGGCGAGAATGGGGTTAGAACAGAGGAGGAATTTGAGTTGTTCAAAAGCAACGGTTTGCTGCATGGTCCAATTATACCGTTGCTTGGGACTGGTTAATAGAATTAGAGGTGTGGCGACTGTACTGAAATTCCTCACAAACCTACGGTAGTAAGAGGCAAGACCAAGGAAGCGCAGGAGCTGCTTCCTGGTGGTAGGCTGTGGATACTGTAGGATGGCTTGAGTGTGTGAGTCTAACGGAGCTATGCTGCCACTCCCAATAACATGACCCAGATAACGCACTTTACCTTTCGCGAAAGTGGACTTGCCCAGGTTGATGGTGAGGCCGGCTGTCAGGAGCTTGGAGAACAGACGTCGCAGCTGGAGCAGATGTTCACTCCAGGAGTTGGAGGCTACGACGATATCGTCCAGGTAGGCGTATGTGTTATCCAAGCCCTGGATGACACGGTTGACAGCTCTTTGAAAGGTGGCCGGGGCATTACATAGTCCGAAAGGAAGGCGTTCATATCTGAAAAGTCCAAAAGGAGTGATGAAGGCAGATATCTCTTTAGCGCGCTCCGTTAGACACACTTGATAGTACCCCTTAAGCAAGTCCACTTGGGACAAGTACTGGGCACTACCAATGGCATCAAGGATGTCATCTATCCTTGGCAAGGGGTAAGCATCCTTGACAGTGACAGAGTTCAGTTTTCGATAGTCAGTGCACAACCGCACCTTACCTTGGGGTTTGGGCACCAAGATACAAGGTGAGGCCCAGGGGGACTCACAAGGTGTAGCCAGTCCATGGTCCAAGAGGTACTGCACCTCAGCACGCATGACTTCCTTCTTGCTCGGGCTGATTCGGTAGAAGGGTTGACGAATCGGCCGGGTGTCGGGGAGCAGTTGGATGTCGTGCTGGGTAACATTACACTCTTGGGGATCATCTCTGAACAACTCTTGATGTTCTCTGAAGATCTTGACGAGAGGTGCACTATGATTATCCTGAAAGTATTTGGGAAGATCATTAAGGATTTCGGAATTAGAAAGCGCTGACTCCTTGTCAGTGCTTTCGGGAGGAGAAGCTGGGAAGGTCTCACTGTGGATGTAGGGTTCTGTGAATGTGGAATAGTTAATCAAGACAGTGGGAGGAGTACCATTATATTGCTTCAGGAGGTTGACGTGGCACAGCTGGGTCTTCCGCCGCCTATCTGGAGTCTCTATCACATAATTATTATTATTCCTGCACTCTTTGACGCAGTAGGGTCCTGAAAATCTGTTTTGTAAAGGTGAACCTGGGATAGGGAAATAAGCAAGGACGAAGTCTCCCGGCTTGAATTTTCTTACTTTGCTGGTCTGGTCGTAATGAGTCTTCATTCTCACCTGGGCTTTCAATAGATTATCATGGGCAAAGCGGTGGACTCTCTCTAGAATGTGCTGAAGGTTTTGAAGAAACTGGGGCACATTCTGATGCTCACTGAAGGTGGCATCTCTGAGAGAGTCTTTGAAAGCCTTAAGGGGAGTACGGCACTTACGGCCGTAGAGCATCTCATAAGGAGATACTCCTAGGGACTCATTGGGGAGACTTCTGAAAATACACATTATTAGGTCAATCTGCTTATCCCAATCCTTTGAGGTTTCACTACAAAACTTTTTCAAGAGTGCTTTGATGGTCTGATGACTACGTTCAAGAGAACCCTGTGAAGCAGGATGATAGGGGCTGGACAATACCTGTTTGATGTTGAACTCCTCCAGTGTCCTTTTGAAGAGATCACTGGTGAAGTTGGTGCCACAGTCACTTTGAATCTCCCTGGGAAATCCGTATTGAGTGAAGATCTTCAGTAGATGTTTGATAACCGTAGCAGCCGTGATGTTCTTCACTGGAACTGCTATGGGAAATCTGGTGGTAGGACACAGGATGGTTAGGATGTAGGCGTTACCTGAACTGGTCCGAGGTAAAGGACCAACACAGTCTATTATGAGTCTGTGGAAAGGTTCCGCAGGCACCTGTAAGGGAATCAGTGGTGCTCTGGGAATGGAGACGTTCGGTTTGCCTGCCATCTGACATGTATGACACTGTTTTACGTACTGTTTGACGTTGTTTACCATACCTGGCCAGTAGTAGTCTTGACGAATCCCATGGTAAGTCTTGTTGAAGCCGTAGTGGGAGAATGCTCCGTGGGCCAGGTGTAGAATAGTGGGCCGCAGGCTGGTGGGAATCACAAGTTGTTCGGTGTTGGCCCAATCGTCCTCCTCCTTCAGTTTACTGGGTCTATATCTGCGGTAGAGCAAGTCGTTCTCTAGGAAGAACCCAGGAATACTGTCGGGTTGAGTCTCAGCCTGGAAAAACAATGGTGTTAAAGTAAGATCTTCCCTCTGCAACTTACGGAACTCCAACTTGGTCAGATGCGGGGGTAGTTTCTGAGGGTCTTGAGGGACAGCGGTAGCAGTAGAGTCAGCTGGCTGTGGACGTGCGGCTTGTGCACGGGTGGTCACGAGAACCGGAGGAGAAACTTCATCACTCTCTTGAACCTCTGCTGGAACATACTCAAGAATAGGGTTACTTGGCACAGAGTTACACACCTGGGGTTTGTCCATGACGATCAGGTTGGTCGGTTGCAGGTCTTCTGCCAAGTCGTTGCCTAGGAGAAGTTGCACTCCAGGCATGGGAAAAGGCTTTTCCCTGACGGCGACTTGGACTTCCCCGTTCACGTAGGGACAATCCAGGTGGACTCTGGCGAGAGGGTATGGAGTGGTAGCAGTGAGGTCAGTGATGAAGACTGTTTCCCCGGTGTAGACTATGTTGGGCACAGCCGACTTCAAGATGATCGATTGTAGAGCCGCTGTGTCCCTCAAGATCTTCAATTTGAAACGTCCCTCCGGATTTGAACCGTTGGCAGAGACAGTTCCAGTATACAGGTGGTTACTGAAAAGAGAAAGATCATTAACATCAACACCAACATTCATCACAGGCTTACCGGACTTAGGAGGAGTTGGTTTGGGTCGTTGTTGGTCAGTGGTTCCCTTGTATTGAGACTTACCACACTTGTCTATGGTATGTCCATAGAGTCTACAATACTTGCAGTACAGTTGTGAACCAGCTTGATCGGGGCTCACCTTCTCGTAACTGTACCACGACTTCTTACTGGAGGATGGTTCAGGTGTCAGCCGGTGGATGAGGCTGTAAGTGTCAGCCGACTTAGCACACTTCAGGTAGTCGGTTTCTTCTTTATCTGCTAAGTAGAGGCGGACAGGAGGCGGCACACGTCTCAAGAATTCTTCAACAAGCATCAGGTTGACGAGTTCTGTAAAAGTAGAGACATGTGCTGCTTCCAGCCATTTCATGAAATACCTCCGTTTCGTGTTAGCAAACTCAAGGAAGGTAGTGGTACTTGCCTTCAGGTGGTCACGGAATTTCCTTCTATAACTTTCAGTAGAGAGGAGGTAGGCGTCCAACACTGCTTGTTTCAGAGTGTAGTAGTCATTCTCAGACGCCAAAGTACTGAGTGTGACTGCAGCTCTACCTGTAAGATGGACTCTGAGAAGTGTGGCCCATTGGTCGACAGGCCAACTGAGTTGATTAGCAAGGGTTTCAAAGGTGGTGAAAAAAACATCAACTTCTGCTTCTACAAAGGATGGCATTAACTTACTTGCATGTGATATATTAAAACTGACGGGAAGATTGGCAGTAGCTTGTTGGCGTTGAGTGAAGTGGGAAGTTTCCAAGGCGATTTCACGTTGACGACACTCTAGAGCCAGAGTCGCTTGTTGCTTGTCATGTTCGCGTTGCATCTCCAACTCGCGTCGTTTGGTTTCAAGCTGTACTCGTTCCCGCTCCTGGAGTAGTGCTACCTCACGTTCTTGGAGGGCGAGTCCTCGTTCGTGTTCTTCTCTCCTCAAAGCAGCTTCGCGTTCTCTGAGGGTGATTTCTCGTTCTTGTTCCTCTCTTCGTATGGCAGCAGCTCGTTCTTGTTGTTCGAGGGCTTCCCTTTGCTGTTCGCGGGCTTCCTTTTGCTGCTCACGTTCAATCTTAGCCAGCTCTAGTTTAAGTTTCATCGTTGCCAAGTCAGTTTTATCTGCAATATAGTAAGTTTCATGAGTTTCAGAGTCTATCTTACCTTGCTCTAAATAGTAATCCAGCAACAGGTTGTGTAGGTCATTTTTGTTGGCTTGGTAGGGAACTTCCAGTTGATACTCATGTGCAAGAGTTTGTAGTTCAGTCCTCTTGGCACGACTTAAAGTCCCTATTTCACCTGCTGGATTTGCACGGAAAGTTTGGAGACGAAACATGGTGAAATTAGCAAATAAAGGTACACGAATGTTCAATAATGAAATGTCAGAAACAGGACAACGTGGCAACTGGTACCTATCCTGTGTGATCTTTAACAATTAACGTTAAGTGAAAGATATTAAATTAAATCAAGGGCGCAGGAAATCTTGTACCCGGTACTCATGTAAGAGAATAAGGGCAAGAAAATCCTACTAACAAATGAAACAAAGTTTCGAAAACAAATGAAACAGTTAAATGCTTCAAAAGTAAAATTGGTAGTCCAAGGATGTAGGCATACCTTGCCAAGTCTCTATAGGACATAAAGCAAGTTTTTCCCACTGAATTTAATATGATACTTACAGAATTAGCGAACTTTTGTGCTCTGAAAAAATAAGCTAATTCCCTACCGTTGTATGTATCATCATCTCTGACTGACGTGTAGGGGTGCGAGGTGTCAACTGGTGACGAGAACTGCTGCTGAGGTCCCAATTCAGCAACTAAAGTTCGAGCTAGAGGAACTATGGCCCTCTTTGTCCTCCTACAGTCAGATTGCAGAAGATTGGGTACTCTTGACCCGGGGCAGACCACAGTACCAGGGTACCAATATGATGATCTGTCAGAATGAGAAATATTCAAGGGACATAGATGGTAAATACGAGTAATAACAAGGAGGGAGAGATGACCAATTAAGAGTATGACTGAGGCCTACAGTCACCACGTAATCCAAAGTTGTCTCACCTTCACTATATGTTACTCTCGTAATGCACAATACACCGCACCTTATAAAAAATGAAATTGAATGAAAAATAGTAAAGCTACGTTAACAAAGTTAAATACGCTTACCATAAATTACCACTTGACACCAGTACCTGAGTGAAGCTCCCGGACAGGCCCCCATATAACTTGTGACGGTAACGCGTTGGTGTTCGGCTGTTTAAGGCTAGGGGTATGGCCTCGTCACATAGTTATAAAAAAAAAATAGAAAAACTGGAACTTCGTCTGTGGTAAGGTAAGGAGAAGACACACAAAACACAAGTAAAACTTTAACAATGAAATTTTAATTACGTTAAATAAATCAAAACATGAAAATAATGCACAAACAAATATGTATAATAAAATCAATGAATCAAAATAATAAGAATACTTAAATGACACAATGAAAAGTTACGTTAAGGCAAAATAACAAGAAGTGCAACACAAAAGTTAAGTGGGAGGTGCTGGAATATTGGCTTAAAGCCACCACCTCTCTCAGTACACTCTAGAGTCTAGCTGGGAGGAGTGCTGGCTACGAAAGCACGGAACATTCTGAAGACTGATGTTGGGGCGACCCCAGACATCGGGTAGTATTGGGGGGCGAGTGCAGGTGCAGCCAGACCGGCGACCAATCAGCGGAGCCGTAGCGATCAACGGGTAGTTTGGTGATTTGGGTCCGAACAGGTGGCGGGCTGCATACGTTTCTGCTCACCCTTGCAAGCCTTGCTGGTGTTGTTGTCGTTGTTGGACATTTCTTCCATAGTCTTTTTATATAATTGTGAAGACGTAATTTTGGAGGGAAGAGCAGGCTCAATCTCTTGAAGGAGATTATCGTCACACAACCCTCCCCTAAATGACAGAAGACCTAGACAGGAGTTTGATAGGAACAACATGGCAACTATTAATATAATAGAGAGAGCAGCTTCAGTTGCCTGCAGGAATGGCTCAAGACTCTTAATCATGGGTGACTTCAACCATGGAAAGATAGACTGGGAGAATGGGGACCCACATGGTGGTGCAGATACGTGGCGAGCTAAACTCTTGGAAGTGGCAACAAGGAATTTTCTGAGCCAGCATGTCAAGGAACCCACAAGAATGAGAGGCAATGATGAACCAGCTAGACTCGACTTAATATTCACCCTAAATGAGTCAGAAATAAGGGAAGTCAAAGTTGAAGCCCCCATAGGAATGAGTGACCACAGTGTACTGACCTTTGAGTACTTGGTGGAGGTAGGGATAACCTATCCAAGGATGGGAGTGGAGGGAAAAAGACTGAATTACCGAAGAGGAAAATATGACGAGATGAGGAACTTCCTAATGGGAATACCATGGGAAACAGAACTTAGAGACAAGAATGTGCAGGTCATGATGGATATTGTCACCCAAAAGTGCCAGGAAGCTGCAGACAGGTTTATCCCCGTCCAAAAGGAGAAAAACGAAAAACAACAGAAAAACCCATGGTTCAACCAGGAATGCAAGGTAGCGAAACAACTGAGTAAAAGAACATGGAGAAACTACAGAAATAACAGAACACCAGAGAGCAGGGAGAGGTACCAGAGGGCCAGAAATGAGTACATCAGAGTGAGGAGGGAAGCAGAGAGACAGTTTGAAAATGACATCGCGAGTAAAGCCAAGACCCAACCAAAGCTGCTCCACAGCCATATCAGGAGGAAAACAGCAGTGAAGGAACAAGTGATGAAGCTGCGGAAAGGGGAGAACAGAAACACAGAGAATGACAAGGAGGTGTGTGAAGAACTCAACAAGAGATTCCAGGAGGTCTTCACAATAGAACAAGGAGAAGCCCCTGCACTAAATGAGGAGGCGGCAACCTTGGAAACCTTGGAGGAATTTGACCTCACCAGTGATGAGGTCAAAAGGTGTCTGCTGGAGCTAGATGTGACAAAGACTGTTGGGCCTGATAGAATCTCACCATGGATACTAAAGGAAGGTGCAGAAGCACTAAGTGTGCCACTCTCTATGGTGTATAACAGGTCACTGGAAACAGGAGACTTACCAGAAAGTTGGAAGACAGCTAACGTGGTCCCAATATACAAAAAGGGTGACAGGCAAGAGGCACTGAATTACAGGCCAGTTTCCTTAACTTGTATACCATGCAAGGTGCTGGAGAAGATCGTGAGGAAAAGGCTCGTAGAGCATCTGGAGGGAAATAACTTTGTAACGCACCACCAACATGGGTTCAGAGATGGTAAATCGTGCCTCACAGGGTTAATAGAATTTTATGACCAGGCAACGAAAATTAGGCAGGAAAGAGAAGGGTGGGCCGACTGCATTTTCCTGGATTGCCAAAAAGCCTTCGACACAGTACCCCATAAAAGGCTGTTAAAAAAGTTGGAGCAACAGGCAGGAGTAAAAGGGAAGGTGCTCCAGTGGATAAGGGAGTACTTAAGCAACAGGAAACAGCGAGTAACGGTGAGGGGGAAGACATTAGAGTGGCGAGATGTCACCAGCGGAGTCCCACAGGGCTCAGTACTTGGACCCATCCTGTTTCTAATATATGTGAACGATCTTCCAAAGGGTATAGACTCATTCCTCTCGATGTTTGCTGATGATGCAAAAATTATGAGAAGAATCAAGACGGATGAAGATAGACAGAGACTACAGGATGACCTGGATAAACTGGAGGAATGGTCTAGAAAATGGCTGCTGAAGTTCAACTCTGGAAAGTGTAAGGTGATGAAATTAGGCGAAGGGAGCAGGAGGCTGAACACAAGGTATCATCTGGGAGGGGAAATCCTGCAAGAATCAAATAGAGAGAAGGATCTGGGGGTTGATATCACACCGAACCTGTCCCCAGAGGCCCACATCAAAAGAATATCATCAGCGGCATATGCTAGACTGGCCAACATAAGAACTGCCTTCAGAAACTTGTGTAAGGAATCTTTCAGAACCCTGTATACCACTTATGTAAGACCAATCCTGGAGTATGCAGCTCCAGCCTGGAGTCCATACCTAGTTAAACACAAGACAAAGTTAGAGAAGATTCAGCGGTATGCCACCAGGCTCGTCCCGGAACTGAGAGGATTGAGCTACGAGGAAAGGCTAAAGGAGCTGAACCTCACATCCCTGGAAAACAGAAGAGTAAGGGGAGACATGATAACCACCTACAAAATTCTCAGGGGAATTGACAGGGTGGACAAAGACAAACTCTTCAGCACGGGTGGGACACGAACAAGGGGACACAGGTGGAAACTTAGTACCCAGATGAGCCACAGAGACGTTAGAAAGAATTTTTTCAGTGTCAGAGTAGTTAATAAATGGAATGCACTAGGAAGTGATGTGGTGGAGGCTGACTCCATACACAGTTTCAAATGTAGGTATGATAGAGCCCAGTAGGCTCAGGAATCTGTACACCAGTTGATTGACAGTTGAGAGGCGGGACCAAAGAGCCAAAGCTCAACCCCCGCAAGCACAATTAGGTGAGTACAATTAGGTGAGTACACACACACACACACACACACACACACACACACACACACAAACACGCACACACACACACACACACACACACAACTGAGTGTGTGTGTGTTGGTGCCACTTTTGCAATTGAAAACTGAATGCCCAAATGAGCCACAGAGATATTAGAAAGAACTTTTTTAGTGTCAGAGTGGTTGACAAATGGATTGCATTAGGAAGTGATTAGTGGAGGCTGACTCCATACACAGTTTCAAGTGTAGATATGATAGAGCCCAGTAGGCTCAGGAATCTGTACACCTGTTGATTGACGGTTGAGAGGCGGGACCAAAGAGCCAGAGCTCAACCCCCGCAAACACAACTAGGTGAGTACAACTAGGTGAGTACACACACACACACACACACACACACACACACACACACACACACACACACACACACACACACACACACACACACACACACACATACTGTGTGTGTTTGTGTACTACGGAAGAAGTACTGGAAAGTACAGCGTGTACTGGGAAGAAGTACTAAGGAATGCTAGAAAATTACAAAGTGATGAGGATGGGAAAGTGATGTCGTTAAGACGAAATCTTTCAAAAGAAGATAGGGAGAAGCTGAAATTGAACCTCGCCGAAGCAAAACGTTTAAATGAGAGCAGAAATGAAGAAGAAATCAATTCTTTTTCTACAAAGTGATAGGGGTAGGCAGACCAGTAAAGTGGTACATAGAGGCAAACCAACAAAATCATTAGAGAGAGGGGGAGTGAAAAATAAAAAGAAGGGGAACAAGTTCCTGAAGATTGCATACACCAACATAGTTGAAGTAAGATCGAAGATACTGGAGTTAAGTGATATAATACAGCTGCAGACACCAGACATTGTTGCACTCACGGAGACAAAACTTGAAGATTTTATTTTAAATGAAGTCATATTCCCAAGGGGCTACTCAATTTGGAGACGGGACAGAAAAATCAGGAAAGGCGGTGGCATTGCTGTGCTGGTGAAAGAACACCTAAAGGTGAACGAAATAATAACTGCCAATCCACAAGAAGTTGACATAATAGCACTAGAGATCTGCCATGAGGATGATAAACTAATGACCATAAATGCATATAGTCCACCGCCAAGCAGCACATGGTCAAAGGAGGAGCTAGATAGTAAACGAAAAGGTCTTAAAACAATAATAAGAGATATCATAGCGAGAGCGGATAACGATAGATCACGACTGTTGATAGTTGGTGACTTCAACTTGAAATCCATAGACTGGGAAGCATATGAAGCTAAAACAGAATATTTTTGGACCTGTAAATTTGTAGACCTCATCCTGGAAACATTCTTGTATCAACATGTTAAACAAGCTACGAGGATGAGGGAAGGGGACGTCCCCTCCATGCTAGATTTGATATTTACCAGGAAGAAGGAAGAAATATTTGACATTCAGTACCTTCTTCCCTTGGGTAAAAGTAACCATGTCTTTTTGGGAATAAAGTATGCAATGCGTTATAATCTGGAAGAAAATATGAAGGTTGATGCAATTGAAAAACCTGACTTTAGGAGAGGACATTATGGCATCCTTAGAAAAAAATTTAGTGAGTATAATTGGACAGACTTGTTGCTAGGCAAGGAAGTGAATGAGATGTATGTCAGGTTTTGTGAAATATATGATAAAGGCACAAAAAAATTTATACCAGAACAGAGATGCAGAACTAGGAAACAGGATTGGTTCAACAAAAATTGCGAGAGGGCCAGTGACCAAAAGACACAAAAATGGAATCAATACAGGAAGAGGCCGAACCCCCAAACATACCAGCGATACAAAGATGCGAGAAACAACTACACGGCAGTGAGGAGAGAGGCAGAAAGAAATTTTGAAAAAGGGATTGCACACAAATGTAAAACAGAACCAGGTCTATTCTATAAATTCTTAAACAACAAATTGCAGGTAAAGGATAATATTCAGAGGTTGAAAATGGGAAATAGATTCACGGAAAATTAAAAGGAAATGTGTGAAACATTAAACGAAAAGTTCCAAAGTGTGTTTGTACAAAATGAAATCTTCAGGGAACCAGACACAATAACAATTCCAGAGAACAACATAGAGCACATAGAGGTTTCTAGAGACGAAGTGGAAAAAATACTCAAGGAGCTAAATAAGAACAAAGCAGTTGGTCCAGATGGAGTTTCACCATGGGTTCTGAGAGAATGTGCCCCTGAGCTCAGCATTCCACTTCAACTGATTATTCAGGTATCCCTGTTTACAGGAGTTGTAGCTGATGTGTGGAAAAAGGCTAACATAGTTCCAATCTACAAAAGTGAAGCAGGGTAATTAATTATAGACCCTTAATTATAGACCTGTATCATTGACAAGTGTAATAGTCAAAATATTGGAAAAAAAATAATTAAAACTAAATGGGTAGAACACCTGGAGAGAAATGATAGACAGACAGTATGGTTTTCGATCTGGAAGATCCTGTGTATCGAATTTACTCATTTTCTATGATCGAGCAACAGAGATGTTACAGGAAAGAGATGGTTGAGTTGACTGCATCTATCTGGACCTAAAAAAGGCTTTCGACAGAGTTCCACATAAAAGGTTGTTCTGGAAACTGGAAAATATTGGAGGGGTGACAGGTAAGCTTCTAACATGGATGAAAATTTTTCTGATTGATAGAAAAATGAGGGCAGTAATCAGAGGCAAACTATCGGACTGGAGAAATGTCACAAGTGGAGTACCGCAGGGTTCAGTTCTTGCACCAGTGATGTTTATTGTCTACATAAATGATCTACCAGTTGGTATACAGAATTATATGAACATGTTTGCTGATGATGCAAAGATAATAGGAAAGATAAGAAACGTAGATTATTGGCATGCCCTTAAAGATGACCTGGACAAAATAAGTAAATGGAGCACCACTTGGCAAATGGAATTTAATGTTAATAAATGCCATGTTATGGAATGTGGAATAGGAGAATATAGACCCCACACAACCTATATATTATGTGAGAAATCTTTAAAGAATTCTGATAAAGAAAGAGATCTAGGGGTGGTTCTATATAGAAAACTATCACCTGAGGACCACATAAAGAATATTGTGCGAGGAGCCTATGCCACGCTCTCTAACCTCAGAATTGCTTTTAAATACATGGATGGTATTATACTAAAGAAATTGTTCACGACTTTTGTTAGGCCAAAGTTAGAATATGCAGCGGTTGTGTGGTGCCCATATCATAAGAAGCACATCAACAAACTGGAAAAGGTGCAAAGACATGCTACTAAGTGGCTCCCAGAACTGAAGGGCAAGAGCTACGAGGAGAGGTTAGAGGAATTAAATATGCAAAAACTAGAAGACAGAAGAAAAAGAGGTGATATGATCACTACATACAAAATGATCACTACATACACACACACACACACACACACACACACAAACACACACACACACACACACACACACAGAAGAGTAAGGGGGACATGATCACAACCTACAAAATCCTCAGGGGAATCGATCGGATAAACAAGGATGAACTATTCATCACTGGAGGGACGCGAACAAGGGGACACAGGTGGAAGCTGAGTACCCAAATGAGCCACAGAGACATTAGAAAGAACTTTTTCAGTGTCAGAGTAGTTAGTAAATGGAATGCACTAGGAAGTGATGTGGTGGAGGCTGACTCCATACACAGTTTCAAATGTAGAATGATAGAGCCCAGTAGGCTCAGGAATCTGTACACCAGTTGATTGACGGTTGAGAGGCGGGACCAAAGAGCCAAAGCTCAACCCCCGCAAGCACACTTAGGTGAGTACAATTAGGTGAGTACACACACACACACACACACACACACACACACACACACACACACACACACACACACACACACATCCCAGCAACACCAGAGGAGAGGGCAACACCCCCCCCCTCTGCATAGAAACCCTCCCTTCCCCCTCACCCTACCTGCCCCCACCCAACCCAATCTTACCCTATCACCCCTTCCCCATTCCCATCATGTCCCCCCTCCCACCTTTCCCCCCTCCCCCTTCATCCCATACCCTCCCTATCCCTCCTCCCCCCCCTCACTCAGTATCCTCCATGTCCCCCCTACCTCCTTAACCCACACCCTACCTGTCCCCCCTTCCCTTAAACCCCCACCCCTCACCCCAAACTCCTCTGAGACCCTGCAAACCACCTCACAGATCTTCTCACCCACGGAAAAGCTTCCCACACCAGCAGAATGCTCGCCAAGAAAGGGACAAGAAAATGAACAGAAGAAAGTGAGCTTCAAGGTAATGTACACTAACATAGATGGGATTACAAATAAAACAAGTGAACTCGGAGAATGGGCACTAGAAGAAAACCCAGACATAATAGCACTCACAGAAACAAAGCTAACGAACATCAGAACAAACGCAGTGTTTCCACAGGGCTACTATGTAGTGAGGAAACAGAGAGAAGGCAGAGGAGGAGGTGCTGTAGCTTTGCTACTAAGAGAAGGTTGGAGTTTCGAAGAGATGGTAATTCAGAACTGTGAAGGTTTCAGTGACTACATATCAGGCACCATAGCAACTGGAGGACAGAAAATTAAGGTAGTAGTCATATATAACCCCCCACCGAATGACAGAAGACCCAGACAGGAATATGATAGAAACAACTTGGCCACCATCATTATAATAGAGAGAGCAGCTTCTGTGGCTAGCAGGAACGGATCCAGGCTACTAATCATGGGAGACTTCAACCATGGCAGATAGATTGGGGGAACAGAGACCCACATGGAGGCCCAGACACATGGAGAGCTAAGCTGCTGGATGTGGCAACAAGAAGTTTTCTAAGTCAACACGTCAAGGGACCGACAAAAATGAGAGGAGGGGATGAACCAGACTTGCTTGATCTGATATTTACTCTAAATGAGTCGGATATAAGGGAAGTTTAGTTGGAAGCCCCCTTGGGAATGAGTGATCATAGTGTATTGAGCTTTGAGTACCTGGTTGAGCTAGGAATTATCACCCCCAAAAAAGAACTGGGAAACAAAGGGCTGGCGTACCGAAAGGGAAACTATGAGGAGATGAATAAATTCCTATGGGATATACATTGGGACACAGAACTCGGAACCAAGTCCGTACAAGACATGATGGACTATGTCACCCAAAAATGTCAGGAGGCTGTAAGCAGGTTTGTCCCAGCCCGACAGGAAAAAAACATAGAAGCAAAGGAAGAATCCGTGGTTTAATAGGTAATGTATGAAAGCAAAGGAGCTGAACAAAAGGGCATGGAGGAACTTCCGTAATAACAGAACACCAGAACGTAGAGAGATACCAGAGAACCAGGAACGAGTATGTTAGTGTGAGAAGAGCAGCTGAGAAAAGGTATGAAAATGATATAGCTAATAAAGCCAAGACTGAACCCAAGCTACTATACAGTCACATCAGGAGGAAGACAACAGTGAAGGAACAGGTGATGAAACTTAGGGTGGGCGAGGACAGGTACACAGAGAATGACAAAGAGGTGTGTGAAGAACTCAACAAAAGGTTCCAGGAGGTCTTTACAATAGAACAGAGAGAAGTCACGGCGCTAGAAGAAGTGGCAGCAAACCAGGTGACCTTGGAAAGGTTCGAAATTACAAGAGATGAGGTCAAGAAGCACCTATTGGAGCTGGAAGTGAAAAAAGCTGTTGGGCCAGATGGAATCTCACCATGGGTATTGAAAGAGTGTGCAGGAGAACTTTGCTTGCCACTCTCCATAGTGTATAGTAGGTCACTGGAAACGGGAGACCTACCAGAAATATGGAAAACTGCTAATGTAGTACCAATATTTAAAAAGGGTGACAGACAAGAGGCACTGAACTACAGGCCAGTGTCGTTAACTTGTATACCATGCAAGGTGATGGAGAAGATTGTGAGAAAAAACCTAGTAACACATCTGGAGAGAAGAGACTTCGTGACAACCCATCAACATGGGTTCAGGGAGGGTAAATCTTGCCTTACAGGCTTGATAGAATCCTACGATCAGGTGACAAAGATTAAGCAAGAAAGATAAGGATGGGCGGACTGCATTTTTTTGGACTGTCGGAAAGCCTTTGACACAGTACCCCTTAAAAGGTTGATGCAAAAGCTGGAGAAACAGGCAGGAGTAACTGGTAGGGCGCTCCAGTGGATAAGGGAGTACCTAAGCAATAGGAAGCAGAGAGTTATAGTGAGGGGTGAGACCTCAGAATGGCGTGAAGTCACCAGTGGAGTCCCACAGGGCTCTGTGCTTGGACCTATCCTGTTTCTGATATACGTAAATGATCTCCCAGAGGGTATAGACTCATTCCTCTCAATGTTTGCTGACGACGCCAAAATTGTGAGAAGTATTAAGACAGAGGAGGACAGCTTGAGGCTTCAAGAAGACCTGGACAAGCTACAGGAATGGTCGAACAAATGGCTGTTAGAGTTTAACCCAAGCAAATGTAATGTAATGAAGAAAGGGGTAAGAAGCAGGAGACCAGATACAAGGTATCAATTGGAAGATGAAATACTTCAAGAGTCAGAGAGAGAGAAAGACCTGGGGGTTGATATCACGCCAGACCTGTCCCCTGAAGCTCATATCAAGAGGATAACATCAGCAGCATATGCCAGGTTGGCTAACATAAGAACGGCCTTTAGAAACTTGTGTGAGGAATCTTTCAGAACATTATATACCACATATGTCAGACCAATCCTGGAGTATGCGGCTTCAGCATGGAGTCCATATCTAGTCAAGCATAAGACTAAACTGAAAAAGGTTCAAAGGTTTGCCACCAGACTAGTACCCGAGCTGAGAGGTATAAGCTACGAGGAGAGACTACGGGAATTAAACCTCACTTCGTTGGAAGACAGAAGAGTTAGGGGGGACATGATCACCAGATTCAAGATTCTCAATGTCGGAAAATCCGACACCATTTAATATCATACAGATAATAGCTGCTGTATTACCAACAAGTTAACCATAGAAAACGTAACTTGTAGTGGAATTACCATCTAAAGAAAACGGGATATCATCACCACATACCATTATAATTCACCAGCTATTCTGCTGGGAATTATTCTTAAATACATTAGTCTTTGGACTTTACCATCATAAAACATCTTATATAAATTAACTTAATTATCAATATTAAAGTAGAGTAAATGTGACCCTTCTATCACTTTCTGAAATCTGGACAAAGTAGGCCAGGCGTCAGAGTGGGGAAGGAGGGCAGCCATTGTTGTTTATATGAGACCAGAGGCTCACACGGGAGCAAATTCGGCTCCTGTTAAATTTACTTGGACGTAGTGTTATGGAACCCAAAGGTGTACCATTGTCAACACGCTGTCTACAAATACAAGTTAAGTGTCTATCCGAAACCCGTTTATCATTCATTTATGGCCATTAATGTCAGGATATAGGGTTAGCCGGTTAGAACGCGAAATCGCCTCATACTAAAGGTAATTAAGCCAGGTCTTTCATGTTCCATGTACTGTATACAGTTTTCTCTGAAATACTTGTCATATATAGGTTTCTGGCTTCACAGCTAGCGCACTTTTGACAGGTCAAGACGAGGATGCAAGATTATGTGCACCAGTTACTGGGTGATAGAAGCTACCTCAAAGAGGATAATTTGGTGTCTACACTCTAGTTATACCTGGTGGACTAACCTGCTGTACTATAAGAGAAGGAACCTCATCAATGTATGTAGCTATTACTGTAGTTTGATTGGCTGCATATATATTAATTTAATAAACCCCCCCTAATGTGTAGAGGATCGATTTGTGAGATTATGAGATTATTGCAGAAATACAGTCCACTTATCATTATACAAATTGCTATCGAAGTATACAAATTAACGTAAATATAAATTCATATAAATTAAATAAATATAAATCTCACAGGTCGGTCCCCCCATATTTGGTCATCTTCGAACCGGATGACGGATTATTTGATCCTTTGAACCCACATTTGGTCATCTTAGTACCGGATGAACCAGTTAACCAAACCAGTGGATTCATTAAATATACTAGTGCAGTGTTATTTAAACAAAGCCAGTCAAGACAGCGGCGTTGCCTCGTGGGAGCTCAGGAGCCTCCCTCAGCCCAGATCAGCCTTAGTCAGCGGTTTCATGCACACCCACAGAAATTTGGTGGCGTGTTATTTCGTGAAATGACAGCGCTAATATAGAATCCAGCCAAATTAGTGACTGTGTCTTCGCGAGATTGTTCACGGATTTCGTGGTGTTACATTTCGCGAGAGATTATCTACGAATTTTGTGGACTTTATTTCGCGAGGTCACTAATAATATTTAATACTTCTAGATAATATTAGAAGTTTCATAGAGGCTAATTAAGAGGCTATTATCAATAATTGTGTATATTATTTCTCCAAATAGAGAATTATTTAATATAAATTGCACTAGTGATCACAGTATAATATTTACTAATTGCCAACCCACAACAGGGTAGGATATTACCATTGACTAGTTGAACTATTATTGCTCATCCTAGTCCCATTATTACCATAGTCAGTTGTACTATATTGAATAACCTAACACCATTAATGAATGGTGCAGACCCTATTTTGGGTGTAATTTTTATCAACTCGAGTTGAGTTGTATATATAATAATTTACTTATGATCATTACACCTTTGAGTGATTAATTAGTGTCTCTACCATCCTAGGGTGATATAGAAGAGCTAACCTAAAGGTACTTCCAGTGACACTGGTTTATCACTCAAATCATTAGTGTGTATGATTGTATATATATAATGTGTATTAATTTTAAGTGCTAACCTCTAGTAGAGGTAGGATTATTGCCTAGTGAGTTCAGAATTTACCCTAGGCTACCATCAGTGTTTGTTCAGTATTATGAGCAGCCCAAGTACAAGTCCCACAAGGCTTCACCAACTAGCCGGTATGGATAATGCAGGGAGAATGAAAAGAACCCTTGCAGGTCTTAAAGGCCACTTAACAAGACAGATCAAGAAATGTGAAGATTTGTCACAACAATCTCAAGTTGATTATGCTGACCTGGAAAGCTATTATCAAGCAGCTGCAGGTAAATTTGAGCAAATCAAATGCCAAATGGCTGTCCTTGTGGGGACAGACTACTACCATCAATTCATCGGTAGCCCTACTAAATATCAGGGTATAACCATGTTAAACTCTGCAGGAGGTAAATTACTCTCAGGCCCAGTATCAAGCCTGAGGAGACCTATGCCTGCAGATAAACAATACTAGTAGAAATCTAAATTTGTCAGCTGATTATATTTCTCCAGTAGCATTATACTAAGGAGATTACAGCTGACTATACCAACAGAGGTTGATGTTAGTATCATCATTTGAAGCTGGAGATGAGTTCATGAGGCCTCAGTGGCAAATCAGTGAACAGTAGCCTAAAACAGCTACAAGTCACTGCGACCAATGTCACTGAACCCACTGCAGTCTCAGAACCATACTTTACTTTAATGATGAGCTATTCAATCTTCTGAATCAATTAACTAAATTAAACCCCAATAAATCTGATGACTGATTTGATACATTTATTATTTAATCAAGATGTATTCCATGGGCCTCAGTGTTTATATATCAGTGACCAGTTACCTGAAGAAACTTCAAGTTATATCTATGTCACTGATCTCACTGCAGTCCCTGAATCATACTTGACTGTAGTACTTGATCACATCCAGTCTTCTGGGTTAAATAATATGTAATAAGGCTTGAATATTAGCCTTTCAAGAGTTGACAGGGAAATGAAATCGCATTAGACTTCTAACCCCTACAACTCTAGTACGGGACATCCGTCCTGTACGAACAGACACACAAATGTGTGATTACTAACTACTAACATCAAATTAATCTAATAATTCGAAGGAGGAGTATCGGTGTTCGTCTGTTCTAAATAGGACTTCGACCCGTGAGCAGCCCCCTGGGGAATTATGTCGGAAAATCCGACACCATTTAATATCATACAGATAATAGCTGCTGTATTACCAACAAGTTAACCATAGAAAACGTAACTTGTAGTGGAATTACCATCTAAAGAAAACGGGATATCATCACCACATACCATTATAATTCACCAGCTATTCTGCTGGGAATTATTCTTAAATACATTAGTCTTTGGACTTTACCATCATAAAACATCTTATATAAATTAACTTAATTATCAATATTAAAGTAGAGTAAATGTGACCCTTCTATCACTTTCTGAAATCTGGACAAAGTAGGCCAGGCGTCAGAGTGGGGAAGGAGGGCAGCCATTGTTGTTTATATGAGACCAGAGGCTCACACGGGAGCAAATTCGGCTCCTGTTAAATTTACTTGGACGTAGTGTTATGGAACCCAAAGGTGTACCATTGTCAACACGCTGTCTACAAATACAAGTTAAGTGTCTATCCGAAACCCGTTTATCATTCATTTATGGCCATTAATGTCAGGATATAGGGTTAGCCGGTTAGAACGCGAAATCGCCTCATACTAAAGGTAATTAAGCCAGGTCTTTCATGTTCCATGTACTGTATACAGTTTTCTCTGAAATACTTGTCATATATAGGTTTCTGGCTTCACAGCTAGCGCACTTTTGACAGGTCAAGACGAGGATGCAAGATTATGTGCACCAGTTACTGGGTGATAGAAGCTACCTCAAAGAGGATAATTTGGTGTCTACACTCTAGTTATACCTGGTGGACTAACCTGCTGTACTATAAGAGAAGGAACCTCATCAATGTATGTAGCTATTACTGTAGTTTGATTGGCTGCATATATATTAATTTAATAAACCCCCCTAATGTGTAGAGGATCGATTTGTGAGATTATGAGATTATTGCAGAAATACAGTCCACTTATCATTATACAAATTGCTATCGAAGTATACAAATTAACGTAAATATAAATTCATATAAATTAAATAAATATAAATCTCACAGGTCGGTTCCCACACTCAAGGGAGTTGACAGGGTTGATAAAGACAGGCTATTTAACACAAGGGGCACACGCACAAGGGGACACAGGTGGAAACTGAGTGCTCAAATGAGCCACAGAGATATTAGAAAGAACTTTTTTAGTGTCAGAGTGGTTGACAAATGGAATGCATTAGGAAGTAATGTGGTGGAGGCTGACTCCATACACAGTTTTAAGTGTAGATATGATAGAGCCCAATAGGCTCAGGAACCTGTACACCTGTTGATTGACGGTTGAGCGGCGGGACCAAAGAGCCAGAGCTCAACCCCCGCAAGCACAACCAGGTGAGTACAACCAGGTGAGTACAACTAGTTGAGCGCGCGCGCGCGCACGCATGCACACACACAAAAGCTACGAGGAAAGGCTAAAGGAGCTGAACCTCACATCCCTTGAAAACAGAAGAGTAAGGGGAGACATGATAACCACGTACAAAAATCTCAGGGGAATTGACAGGGTGGACAAAGACAAACTCTTCAGCACGGGTGGGACACGAACAAGGGGACACAGGTGGAAACTTAGTACCCAGATGAGCCACAGAGACGTTAGAAAGAATTTTTTCAGTGTCAGAGTAGTTAATAAATGGAATGCACTAGGAAGTGATGTGGTGGAGGCTGACTCCATACACAGTTTCAAATGTAGATATGATAGAGCCCAGTAGGCTCAGGAATCTGTACACCAGTTGATTGACAGTTGAGAGGCAGGACCAAAGAGCCAAAGGTCAACCCCCGCAAGCACAATTAGGTGAGTACACACACACACACACACACACACACACACACACACTCACACACACACACACACACTCACACACACACACATACGGGGGCCTCGTAGCCTGGTGGATAGCGCGCAGGACTCGTAATTCTGTGGCGCGGGTTCGATTCCCGCACGAGGCAGAAACAAATGGGCAAAGTTTCTTTCACCCTAAGTGCCCCTGTTACCTAGCAGTAAATAGGTACCTGGGAGTTAGTCAGCTGTCACGGGCTGCTTCCTGGGGTGTGTGTGTGTGTGTGGTGTGGAAAAAAAAAGTAGTTAGTAAACAGTTGATTGACAGTTGAGAGGCGGGCCGAAAGAGCAAAGCTCAACCCCCGCAAAACACAACTAGTAAACACAACTAGTAAACACACACCCTTGCGAGGGGGGTGAGAGGTTCCCCCCACCCCTCTATCCTTCCCCCCACCCAACCTCTCAACCTCTACCTGACTCCCAATCTTACGCTATCTCCCAACCCCTCTATGCCTATCAGACCCTCCCTAATCTTCAGACCCAGTATGCCCTTTTTACTCCAGACCTACCTACCCAGGCCCTACCCCAGACCCTCCTACCTACGTTCCTAGAAGCCCTGCCCCCATTAGCCCCCCAAGCACCCCACCTGACCTCTTTCACCCCTCATACACCCCCCGGACCCCCCTAGACACCTCCCGGATCCCCCCGGACATTCCCCTGGATCCTCCCGCCCCAGTCATCCCCCAGACACCCCCCAAATCCCCCCTGCCCCCAGTCACCCGCCAGACACCCCCCCCCCCAGATCCCCCCAGACCCCCAGAGAAAGGGAGAACTCTGGTACAAGAGTTTCCATGAAGAATCTCAAGATTTAGTACACCAATGCTGATGGGGTATATAATAAAGCAGATGAGGTAAAAGAGAGAGTGAGTGAAGCAGATCCTGACATAGTTGCAATTGTGGAAACTAAAATTAATGACATGATCTCAGATGCAATCTTTCCTGAAGGGTACCAGGTGATACGAAAAGAGAGGACACAGAGACAGGGAGGGTGAGTGGCACTGCTAATAAAGCGGAAATGGAAGTTTGAAGACCTGGGAAATCGGGTTACCAATGAGTGCATAAGCTTCATACATGGAACTCTGACAGTAGATGGGAGGAAGATTGTGATCTTGGTAATCTACAATCCCCCACCAAACAGTAGAAGACCCAGGCAGGAGTATGATGACAACAACAAGGCATGTATAGATGAACTGCAGAAGGCAGCAACAGTAGCCCACAGAATGAGAGCGAAGCTGCTGATCATGGGGGACCTAAATCATGGAGAGATAAATTGGGAATCAAGGAATCCCCATGGAGGGGACGAAACGTGGGGAGCAAAATTAGTAGATGTTATAGACAGGAATTTCCTAACACAACATGTGAAGGAAGACACAAGGGGAAAGTGGAGGAGATGCACCGAGCCTATTAGACCTGATTTTCACCCAGAACGTAGAAGATATCGAGAATTTAGAGCATGAAATACCTCTAGGGGCTAGTGACCATTGCGTCCTAGTCTTTGACTACATGATGGAATTCAAACTTATGACCATGGGACAAGAGATCTGGGAAAAGAGAGTTGACTACAGAAAAAAGGACTATAAGAGAATAAGGGACTATCTGGGTTCTGGGTGAAGTGCAGTGGGAGGAAGAAATTAGAGGAAAAAAAGTCCAAGATATGATGGACCTTGTCATACAGAAATGCCAGGAGGTCGAAGAGAGATTGATACCAACAGTAAAGGGAAAAAATAAGGAATATAATAACCCATGGTTTAATAGACAGTGCCAGGAAGCAAAAATGGCCAGCAGGCGGGAGTGGAGGAAGTACAGAAGACAAAGGGCAGAGGACAACAGGATCAGATGCAACAGAGCTAGGAACGATTACATTAACATAAGACGAACATCGGAAAGGGACTATGAGAACGATATTGCAATCAAAGCGAAAAAACAACCTAAGTTACTACACAGTCATATAAGAAGAAAAATGTTGGTGAACTACCAAGTGACAAGACTAAGGAAGACAGAGGGGGGGCATATACTGAAAGTGACAAGGAAATCTGCGAGGCACTGAATGCCAGTTTCCATGGAGTGTTCACTACCGAGCCTGAGCAGCTCCCATTGTTGGAAGGGGTTACCCTAGATGAAAGACTCTCAGATATAGAGGTGACAGCAGAGGAGGTAATGAAACAGTTGACAACTCTAGATGCAACTAAAGCAGTTGGACCAGACAAAGTATCACCGTGGATACTAAAAGAAGCAGCGCAGGCCCTCAGCGTGCCTCTGGCAATGATCTTTAATGAGTCACTTATGTCGGGAGAATTGCCCAGTTGCTGGAAGAAGGCAAATGTCGTGCTGATCTTCAAGAAAGGCGATAGGGATAAGGCACTTCACTATAGACCTGTATCACTGACAAGCATCCCCTGTAAAATACCGGAAAGAATAATTAGGCTATGACTGGTTGCACACCTGGAGAACATTAGGTTTGTGAACAAACATCAACATGGGTTCTGGACAGGGAAATCGTGCCTAACAAACCTTCTGGAATTCTATGATAAAATAACGAGGATAAGACAGGACAGAGATGGTTGGGCAGACTGCATATTTCTGGACTGCCAAAAAGCCTTTGATACAGTACCGCACATGAGACTGCTGTTCAAACTCGAGAGGCAGGCGGGGGTGGGGGGAAAGGTCCTAGCATGGATAAGGAACTACCTAACAGGAAGGAGCCAAAGAGTTACGGTAAGGGGCGAGAAGTCGGAATGGCGAACAGTAACAAGTGGAGTACCACAAGGATCGGTGCTGGGACCAATTCTATTTCTTGTATATGTTAACGACATGTTTACAGGCGTAGAGTCCTACATGTCGATGTTTGCGGATGACACAAAGTTGATGAGAAGAGTTGTGACAGATGAGGATTGCAGGATCCTCCAAGAGGTCCTGAACAGGTTGCAGAGATGGTCAGAGAAATAGCTACTGGAATTCAACACGAGCAAATGTAAAGTTATGGAAATTAGACTAGGAGATAGGAGACCAAAGGGACAGTACACAATGAAGGGGAACAGCCTACCTGTGACGACGCGCGAAAGAGACCAGGGTGTGGACGTAACACCTAATCTATCTCCTGAGGCACATATAAATAGGATAACGACAGCAGCATACTCTACATTGGCAAAAGTTAGAACATCATTCAGAAACCTAAGTAAGGAGGCATTTAGGGCGCTTTACACTGCCTACGTGAGGCCAGTCTTAGAGTATGCCGCCTTATCATGGAGTCCCCATCTGAAAAAACATATAATGAAACTGGAAAAGGTTCAGAGGTTTGCAACGAGACTCGTCCCAGAGCTACGAGGGATGGGGGTATGAGGAGCGCATTAGGGAACTGTGCCTTACGACACTAGAAAGAAGAAGGGAGAGGGGGGACATGATATGAACGTATAAAATACTCAGAGGGATTGACAGAGTGGACATAGACGAAATGTTCACACGGAATAGTAACAGAACGAGGGGACATGGATGGAAGCTTGAAACTCAGATGAGTCACAGAGATGTTAGGAAGTTTTCTTTTAGCGTGAGAGTAGTGGGAAAATGGAATGCACTTAAGGAACAGGTTGTGGAAGCAAATACTATTCATAATTTTAAAACCAGGTATGATAGGGAAATGGGACAGGAATCAATGCTGTAAACAACCGATGCTCGAAAGGCGGGATCCAAGAGTCAATGCTCGATCCTGCAGACACAACTAGGTGAGTACACACACACACACACACACACACACTCCAGTGGATATGGGAGTATCTAAGCAATAGGAAGCAGAGAGTTACGGTGAGGGGTGAGACCTCCGATTGGCGTGAAGTCACCAGTGGAGTCCCACAGGGCTCTGTACTCGGTCCTATCTTGTTTCTGATATATGTAAATGATCTCCCGGAGGGTATCGATTCATTTCTCTCAATGTTTGCGGACGATGCTAAAATTATGAGAAGGATTAAAACAGAAGAGGACTGTTTGAGGCTTCAAGAAGACCTAGACAAGCTGAAGGAATGGTCGAACAAATGGTTGTTAGAGTTTAACCCAACCAAATGTAATGTAATGAAGATAGGTGTAGGGAGCAGGAGGCCAGATACAAGGTATCATCTGGGAGAGGAAATTCTTCAGGAGTCAGAGAAGGAAAAAGACTTGGGGGTTGATATCACGCCAGACCTGTCTCCTGCAGCACATATCAAGCGGATAACATCAGCGGCATATGCCAGGCTGGCCAACATACGAACGGCATTCAGAAACTTGTGTAAAGAATCATTCAGAACTTTGTATACCACATATGTCAGGCCAATCCTGGAGTATGCAGCTCCAGCATGGAGTCCATATCTAGTCAAGGATAAGACTAAACTGGAAAAGGTTCAAAGGTTTGCCACCAGACTAGTACCCGAGCTGAGAGGTATGAGCTACGAGGAGAGACTACGGGAATTAAACCTCACTTCGCTGGAAGACAGAAGAGTTAGGGGGGACATGATCACCACATTCAAGATTCTGAAGGGGATTGATAGGGTAGATAAAGACAGTCTATTTAACACAAGGGGCACACGTACTAGGGGACACAGGTGGAAACTGAGTGCCCAAATGAGCCACAGAGATATTAGAAAGAACGTTTTTAGTGTCAGAGTGGTTGACAAATGGAATGCATTAGGAAGCGATGTGGTGGAGGCTGACTCCATACACAGTTTCAAGTGTAGATATGACAGAGCCCGATAGGCTCAGGAATCTGTACACCTGTTGATTGACGGTTGAGAGGCGGGACCAAAGAGCCAGAGCTCAACCCCCGCAAACACAACTAGGTGAGAACTAGGTGAGTACACACACACACATATCCCAGCAACACCAGAGGAGAGGGCAACACCCCCCCCCCCCCTCTGCATAGAAACCCTCCCTTCCCCTCACCCTACCTGCCCCCACCCAACCCACCCCATTCTTACCCTGTCACCCCTTCCCCATTCCCATCATGTCTCCCCTCCCACCTTTCCCCCCCTGTCCCCCCTCCCCCTTCATCCCATACCCCTCCCTATTCCTCCTCCCCCCCCTCACCCCGTATCCTCCATGTCCCTCCTATCTCCATAACCCACACCCTACCTGTCCCCCCTTCCCTGAAACCCCCACCCCTCACCCCAAACTCCTCTGAGACCCTGCAAACCACCTCACAGATCTTCTCACCCACTGAAAAGCTTCCCACACCACCAGAATGCTCGCCAAGAAAGGGACAAGAAAATGAACAGAAGAAAGTGAGCTTCAAGGTAATGTACACTAACATAGATGGGATTACAAATAAAACAGGTGAACTCGGAGAATGGGCACTAGAAGAAAACCCAGACATAATAGCACTCACAGAAACAAAGCTAACGAACATCATAACAAACGCAGTGTTTCCACAGGGCTACTATGTAGTGAGGAAAGAGAGAGAAGGGAGAGGAGGTGGTGTAGCTTTGCTACTAAGAGAAGGTTGGAGTTTCGAAGAGATGGCAATTCAGAACTGTGAAGGTTTCAGTGACTACATATCAGGCACCATAGCAACTGGAGGACAGAAAATAATAGTAGTAGTCATATATAACCCCCCACCGAATGACAGAAGACCCAGACAGGAATATGATAGAAACAACTTGGCCACCATCAATATAATAGAGAGAGCAGCTTCTGTGGCTAGCAGAAACGTATCCAAACTACTAATCATGGGAGACTTCAACCATGGGGAAGATAGATTGGGGGAACAGAGACCCACATAGAGGCCCAGACACATGGAGAGCTAAGCTGCTGGATGTGGCAACAAGAAACTTTCTAAGTCAACACGTCCAGTGACCGACAAGAATGAGAGGATGGGATGAACCAGCCTTGCTTGATCTGATATTTACCCTAAATGAGTCGGATATAAAAGATGTTAAGTTGGAAGCCCCCTTGGGAATGAGTGATCATAGTGTATTGAGCTTTGAGTACCTGGTTGAGCTAGGAATTATCACCCCCAAAAAAGAACTGGGAAACAAAGGGCTTGCGTACCGAAAGGGAAACTATGAGGAGATGAATAAATTCCTATGGGATATACATTGGGACACAGAACTCGGAATCAAGTCCGTACAAGACATGATGGACTATGTCACCCAAAAATGTCAGGAGGCTATAAGCAGGATTGTCCCAGCCCGACAGGAAAAAACAGAGAATCAAAGGAAAAATCCGTGGTTTAAAAGGGAGTGTATGAAAGCAAAGGAGCTGAACAAAAGATCATGGAGGAACTTCCGTAATAACAGAACACCAGAAAGTAGAGAGAGATACCAGAGAACCAGGAACGAGTATGTTAGTGTGAGAAGATCAGCTGAAAAAAGGTATGAAAATGATATAGCTAATAAAGCCAAGACCGAACCAAAGCTACTGCACAGTCACATCAGGAGGAAGACAACAGTGAAGGAACAGGTGATGAAACTTAGGGTGGGCGAGGACAGGTACACAGAGAATGACAAAGAGGTGTGTGAAGAACTCAACAAAAGGTTCCAGGAGGTCTTTACAATAGAACAGGGAGAAGTCACGGCGCTAGGAGAGGTGCCAGCAAACCAGGTGACCTTAGAAAGGTTCGAAATTACAAGAGATGAGGTCAAGAAGCACATATTGGAGCTGGAATTGAGAAAAGCTGATGGGCTGGACGGAATCTCACCATGGGTATTGAAAGAGTGTGCAGGAGAACTTTGCTTGCCACTCTCCATAGTGTATAGAAGGTCACTGGAAACGGGAGACCTACCAGAAATATTGAAGACTGCTAATGTAGTACCAATATACAAAAAGGGTGACAGACAAGAGACACTGAACTATAGGCCAGTGTCCTTAACTTGTATACCATGCAAGGTGACGGAGAAGATTGCGAGAAAAAACCTAGTAACACATCTGGAGAGAAGAGACTTCGTGACAACCCATCAACATGGGTTCAGGGAGGGTAAATCTTGCCTTACAGGCTTGATAGAATTCTACGATCAGGTGACAAATATTAAGGAAGAAAGAGAAGGATGGGCGGACTGCATTTTTTTGGACTGTTGGAAAGCCTTTGATACAGTACCCCCATAAAAGATTCATACATAAGCTGGAGAAACAGGCAGGAGTAACTGGTAGGGCGCTCCAGTGCATAAGGGAGTACCTAAGCAATAGGAAGCAGAGAGTTATATTGAGGGGTGAGACCTCAGAATGGCGTGAAGTCACCAGTGGAGACCCACAGGGCTCTGTGCTTGGCTCTATCCTGTTTCTGATATACGTAAATGATCTCCCAGAGGGCATAGACTAATTCCTCTCAATGTTTGCTGACGACGCCAAAATTATGAGAAGGGTTAAAGCAGAGGAGGACAGCTTGAGGCTTCAAGAAGACCTGGACAAGCTGCAGGAATGGTCGAACAAATGGCTGTTAGAGTTTAACCCAAGCAAATGTAATCTAATGAAGGTAGGGGTAGGAAGCAAGAGACCAGATACAAGGTATCATTTGGGAGATGAAATACTTCAAGAGTCAGAGAGAGAGAAAGACCTGGGGGTTGAAATCACGCCAGACCTGTCCCCTGAAGCTCATATCAAGAGGATAACATCAGCAGCATATGCCAGGTTGGCTAACATAAGAACGGCCGTTAGAAACTTGTGTAAGGAATCTTTCAGAACATTATACACCACATATGTCAGACCAATCCTGGAGTATGCGGCGCCAGCATGGAGTCCATATCTAGTCAAGCATAAGACTAAACTGAAAAAGGTTCAAAGGTATGCCACCAGACTAGTACCCGAGCTGAGAGGTATGAGCTACGAGGAGAGACTACGGGAATTAAACCTCACTTCGTTGGAAGACAGAAGAGTTAGGGGGGACATGATCACCACATTCAAGATTCTCAAGGGAATCGACAGGGTTGATATTGACAGGCTATTTAACACAAGGGGCGCACGCACTAAGGGACACAGGTGGAAACTGAGTGCCCAAAAGAGCCACAGAGATATTAGAAAGAACTTTTTTAGTGTCAGAGTGGTTGACAAATGGAATGCATTAGTGGGTAATGTGGTGGAGGCTGACTCCATACACAGTTTCAAGTGTAGATATGATAGAGCCCAATAGGCTCAGGAACCTGTACACCTGTTGATTGACGGTTGAGAGGCGGGACCAAAGAGCCAAAGCTCAACCCCCGCAAGCACAACTAGGTGAGTACACACACACACACACACACATACACACATTTCAGGATGTAAGCAAGTACATCATAAACAGAGTAAACAGAGTACACCTTTTGATTGACGGTTGAGAGGCGGGACCAAAGAGCCAGAGCTCAACCCCTGCTAGCACAATTAGGTGAGTACACACACGCACACACACACACACACACACACACACACACATACACACACACACACACACACACACACACACACACACACACACACACACACACACACACACACACACACACACACATGGAGACCCGCATGGAGGACCAGAAACATGGAGAGCTAAGCTGCTGGACGTGGCAACAAGAAACTTTCTAAGCCAGCATACCAAAGAGCCAACAAGAATGAGAGGAGAAGATGAACCAGCAATGCTTGATTTGATATTTACCCTAAATGAATGGGATATAAGGGAAGTTAAGATGGAAGCGCCCTTGGGAATGAGTGACCACAGTGTATTGAACTTTGAGTACCTGGTAGAGCTAGGACTTATCTCCCCCCAAAAAGAACTAGGAATCAAAAGGCTGGCATACCGAAAGGGGAATTATGAACAGATGAGAAGTTTCCTAAGTGAAATACCTTGGGACACAGACCTCAGAGACAAGTCTGTACAGGGTATGATGGACTATGTTACCCAAATGTGTCAGGAGGCAGTAAACAGGTTCATCCCGGCCCAAAGGGTAAAATCCGAGAAGCAACAAAAGAATCCATGGTATAATAGGGCATGTATGGAAGCGAAGAAACTGAACAAGAAGGCGTGGAGGAACTTCCGGAATAACAGAACACCAGAAAGCAGGGAGAGATACCAGAGAACCAGGAATGAGTACGTCAGGGTGAGAAGAGAAGCAGAGAAAATTTTTGAAAATGATATAGCAAACAAAGCCAAGACCGAACCAAAGCTACTCCACAGTCACATCAGAAGGAAAACAACAGTGAAAGAACAGGTATTGAAACTTAGAACAGGCGAGGACAGGTATACAGAGAATGACAGAGAGGTGTGTGAGGAACTCAACAAGAGGTTCCAGGAGGTCTTCACAATAGAACAGGGTGAGGTCACTGTGCTAGGAGAAAGGGAGGTAAACCAGGCGGCCTTGGAGGAGTTCGAAATTACGAGAGAGGAGGTCAAGAGACACCTGCTGGATCTGGATGTTAGAAAGGCGGTTGGTCCAGATGGGATCTCACCATGGGTACTGAAAGAGTGTGCAGAGGCACTTTGCTTGCCACTCTCCATAGTGTATAGTAAATCACTAGAGACGGGAGACCTACCAGAAATATGGAAGACGGCGAATGTGGTCCCAATATACAAAAAGGGCGACAGACAAGAGGCACTGAACTACAGGCCAGTGTCCTTGACTTGTATACCATGCAAGGTGATGGAGAAGATCGTGAGAAAAAACCTGGTAACACATCTGGAGAGAAGGGACTTCGTGACAAATCGCCAACATGGATTCAGGGAGGGTAAATCTTGCCTTACAGGCTTGATAGAATTCTACGATCAGGTGACACAGATTAAGCAAGAAAGAGAGGGCTGGGCGGACTGCATTTTCTTGGATTGTCGGAAAGCCTTTGACACAGTACCGCATAAGAGGCTGGTACATAAGCTGGAGAGACAGGCAGGTGTAGCTGGTAAGGTGCTCCAGTGGATAAGGGAGTATCTAAGCAATAGGAAGCAGAGAGTTACGGTGAGGGGTGAGACCTCCGATTGGCGTGAAGTCACCAGTGGAGTCCCACAGGGCTCTGTACTCGGTCCTATCTTGTTTCTGATATATGTAAATGATCTCCCGGAGGGTATCGATTCATTTCTCTCAATGTTTGCGGACGATGCCAAAATTATGAGAAGGATTAAAACAGAAGAGGACTGTTTGAGGCTTCAAGAAGACCTAGACAAGCTGAAGGAATGGTCGAACAAATGGTTGTTAGAGTTTAACCCAACCAAATGTAATGTAATGAAGATAGGTGTAGGGAGCAGGAGGCCAGATACAAGGTATCATCTGGGAGAGGAAATTCTTCAGGAGTCAGAGAAGGAAAAAGACTTGGGGGTTGATATCACGCCAGACCTGTCTCCTGCAGCACATATCAAGCGGATAACATCAGCGGCATATGCCAGGCTGGCCAACATACGAACGGCATTCAGAAACTTGTGTAAAGAATCATTCAGAACTTTGTATACCACATATGTCAGGCCAATCCTGGAGTATGCAGCCCCAGCATGGAGTCCATATCTAGTCAAGGATAAGACTAAACTGGAAAAGGTTCAAAGGTTTGCCACCAGACTAGTACCCGAGCTGAGAGGTATGAGCTACGAGGAGAGACTACGGGAATTAAACCTCACTTCGCTGGAAGACAGAAGAGTTAGGGGGGACATGATCACCACATTCAAGATTCTGAAGGGGATTGATAGGGTAGATAAAGACAGTCTATTTAACACAAGGGGAACACGCACAAGGGGACACAGGTGGAAACTGAGTGCCCAAATGAGCCACAGAGATATTAGAAAGAACTTTTTTAGTGTCAGAGTGGTTGACAAATGGAATGCATTAGGGGGTGATGTGGTGGAGGCTGACTCCATACACAGTTTCAAGTGTAGATATGACAGAGCCCGATAGGCTCAGGAATCTGTACACCTGTTGATTGACGGTTGAGAGGCGGGACCAAAGAGCCAGAGCTCAACCCCCGCAAACACAACTAGGTGAGTACAACTAGGTGAGTACACACACACACACACACACACAAACACACACACACACACACACACACACACACACACATCATTGGTCGAACAAATGGCTGTTAGAGTTTAACCCAACCAAATGTAATGTAATGAAGATAGGTGTAGGGAGCAGGAGGCCAGATACAAGGTATCATCTGGGAGAGGAAATTCTTCAGAAATCAGAGAAAGAAAAAGACTTGGTTTTGATATCACGCCAGACCTGTCTCCTGCAGCACATATCAAGAGGATAACATCAGCGGCATATGCCAGGCTGGCCAACATACGAATGGCATTCAGAAACTTGTGTAAAGAATCATTCAGAACTTTGTATACCACATATGTCAGGCCAATCCTGGAGTATGCAGCCCCAGCATGGAGTCCATATCGAGTCAAGGATAAGACTAAACTGGAAAAGGTTCAAAGGTTTGCCACCAGACTAGTACCTGAGCTGAGAGGTATGAGCTACGAGGAGAGACTACGGGAATTAAACCTCACTCGCTGGAAGACAGAAGAGTTAGGGGGACATGATCACCACATTCAAGATTCTGAAGGGAATTGATAGGGTAGATAAAGACAGGCTATTTAACACAAGGGGCACACGCACTAGGGGATACAGGTGGAAACTGAGTGCCCAAATGAGTCACAGAGATATTAGAAAGAACTTTTTTAGTGTCAGAGTGGTTGACAAATGGAATGCATTAGGAAGTGATGTGGTGGAGGCTGACTCCATACACAGTTTCAAGTGTAGATATGATTCCTGAGCCCAATAGGCTCAGGAATCTGTACACCTGTTGATTGACGGCTGAGAGGCGAGACCAAAGAGCCAGAGCTCAACCCCCGCAGACACAACTAGGTGAGTACACACACACACACACACACTCACACACACACACACACATGTGTGGATGAACTGCAGAGGGCAGCAACTTTAGCGCATAGAATGAGAGCGAAGCTGCTGGTCATGGGGGACCTAAATCACGGAGAGATAAATTGGGAAACGAGGAATCCCCATGGCGGGGAGGAGACCTGGGGAGCGAAGCTGGTAGACGTTATTGACAGGAATTTCCTAACACAGCATGTGAAAGAAGATACTAGGGAAAGAGGAGGGGATACGCCCAGCCTATTAGATCTCATTATCACTCAGAATGTAGAAGACATCGAGCAGTTGGAACATGAAATACCACTAGGAGCTAGTGACCATTGTGTCCTAGTCTTTGACTACATGATGGAGCTTAAAATTGTGACCAAAGGACAAGAGGTCCGGGAAAGGAGACTTGATTACAGAAGAGGGGACTACAGAAGGATAAGGGACTACCTGGGAGAAGTGCAGTGGGAGGAAGAACTTAGAGGAAAAACAGTGCAAGGTATGATGAACCAAGTCATATTGAAATGCAAGGAGGCTGAAGATAGATTTATTCCAACAATAAAGGAAAAAAGCAGGAGGGAATATAATAACCCATGGTTTAATAGACAGTGTCAGGAAGCAAAGGTGAGAAGCAGGAGGGAGTGGAGGAAGTACAGAAGACAAAGGACAGATGACAACAGGATTAGATGTAACAGAGCTAGGAATGATTACATTAACATAAGACGAGTGTCGGAAAGAAATTATGAGAACGATATTGCAGTCAAAGCGAAAAAGCAACCAAAATTACTACATAGCCATATAAGAAAGAAGATGTCGGTAAATGACCAAGTGACAAGACTGAGGAAAACAGAAGGGGCATATACAGAAAGCGACAAGGAAATCTGCGAGGTACTGAATGCAAAATTCCATGGAGTGTTCACAACCGAGCCTGAGCAGCTCCCATTGTTAGAAGAGATTACCCAAGATGAAAGACTATCGGATATAGAGGTGACAGCAGAGGATGTAATGAAACAGTTGACAACACTGGATGCAAATAAAGCTGTTGGACCAGACAAAGTATCACCGTGGATACTCAAAGAGGCAGCGCAGGCTCTCAGCGTGCCTCTGGCAATGATCTTTAATGAGTCACTTATGTCGGGAGAATTGCCCAGTTGCTGGAAGGAGGCAAATGTCGTACCGATTTTCAAAAAGGGTGATAGGGAGGAGGCACTTAACTACAGACCCGTATCACTGACAAGCATCCCCTGCAAAATACTTGAAAGAATAATTAGGCTAAGACTTGTTGAGCACCTGGAGAGCATTGGGTTTGTAAACAAGCACCAACATGGGTTCTGGACAGGGAAATCATGCCTAACAAACCTTTTAGAATTCTATGATAAAGTAACAAGGATAAGGCAGGACAGAGAAGGCTGGGCAGACTGCATATTTCTTGACTGCCAAAAGGCCTTTGATACGGTACCGCACATGAGACTGCTATACAAACTTGAGAGGCAGGCAGGAGTAAGCGGAAAGGCCCTAGTATGGGTGAAGAACTACCTAACAGGAAGGAGCCAGAGGGTAATGGTAAGGGGCGAAAAGTCGGACTGGCGAACAGTAACAAGTGGAGTACCTCAAGGATCGGTGCTGGGACCAATCCTCTTTCTAATTTACGTAAATGATATGTTTACAGGAGTGGAATCATACATGTCAATGTTTGCAGATGACGCAAAATTAATGAGAAGAGTTGTGACAGACGAGGATTGTAGGATCCTCCAAGAGGACTTAAACAGGCTGCAGAGATGGTCAGGGAAATGGCTACTGGAGTTTAACACCAGTAAATGTAAAGTTATGGAAATGGGATCAGGTGACAGGAGACCAAAGGGACAGTACACAATGAAGGGGAACAGCCTACCTGTAACGATTCGAGAAAGAGACCTGGGAGTGGATGTGACACCTAATCTAACTCCTGAGGCACATATAAATAGGATAACGACAGCAGCGTACTCTACACTGGCGAAAATTAGAACTTCATTCAGAAACCTAAATGAGGAAGCTTTTAGGGCGCTTTACACTGCCTACGTGAGACCCGTCTTAGAGTATGCCGCGCCATCATGGAGCCCCCACCTGAAGAAACACATAAAGAAACTGGAGAAGGTTCAGAGGTTTGCGACGAGGCTTGTCCCAGAGCTACGAGGGATGGGATATGAAGAGCGGCTGAAGGAACTGAACCTTACGACACTAGAGAAAAGAAGGGAGAGAGGAGATATGATAGGGACATATAAAATACTCAGGGGAATTGACAAAGTGGAAATAGATGAAATGTTCACACGTAATAATAACAGAACGAGGGGACATGGGTGGAAACTGGAAACTCAGATGAGTCACAGAGATGTTAGGAAGTTTTCTTTTAGCGTGAGAGTAGTAGAAAAATGGAATGCACTTGGGGAACAGGTTGTGGAAGCAAATACTATTCATACTTTTAAAACTAGGTATGATTGGGAAATGGGACAGGAGTCATTGCTGTAAACAACCGATAGCTAGAAAGGCGGGATCCAAGAGTCAATGCTCGATCCTGCAAGCACATATAGGTGAGTACATATAGGTGAGTACACACACACACACATACACACACACAAGGGGCCTCGTAGCCTGGGGTAAGGGGCCTCGTAGCCTGGGGTAAGGGGCCTCGTAGCCTGGTGGATAGCGCGCAGGACTCGTAATTCTGTGGCGCGGGTTTGATTCCCGCACGAGGCAGAAACAAATGGGCAAAGTTTCTTTCACCCTAAGTGCCCCTGTTACCTAGCAGTAAATAGGTACTGGGAGTTAGTCAGCTGTCACGGGCTGCTTCCTGGGGTGTGTGTGTGTGTGTGTGTGTTTGGTGTGGGAAAAAAAAAAAAAAAAGTTAGTAAACAGTTGATTGACAGTTGAGAGGCGGGCCGAAAAAGCAAAGCTCAACCCCCGCAAAAAAACACAACTAGTAAACACACACACACACGCAAAATCAAGCAACCTTGGAGGAATTTGACCTCACCAGTGATGAAGTCAAAAGAAATATGTTGGAGCTGAATGTGACAGAGGCTGTTGGACAGCTCAAAATACAAAACAGAGTGGCAGGCAAGAGGCACTGAACTACAGGCCAGTTTCCCTAACTTGTATACCTTGCAAGGTGATGTAGAAGATCGTGAGGGCAAAGGCTCGTAGAGCATCTGGAAGGAAATAGATTTGTAACACACCACCAGTATGGGTTCAGAGATGGTAAATCGTGCCTCACAGGTTTAATAGAATTTTATGATCAAGCAACAAAAATTTGACAAGAAAGAGAAGGGTGGGCTGACTGCATTTTCTTGGACTGCCAGAAAGTCTTTGACACAGTACCTCATAAAAGACTGTTACAAAAGTTATAGCAACAGACAGGAGTAAAAGGGAAGGTGCTCCAGTGGATAAAGGAGTATCTAAGCAACAGGAAACAGCGAGTAACTGTAAAGGGGGGGAGGGGAGACATCAGAGAGGAGTGATGTCACCAGCGGAGTCCCAGAGGGCTCTGTTCTTGGATCCAAACTGTTTCTAATATATGCAAACTATCTTCCAGGGGGTATAGAATCATTCCTCTGAATGTTTGCTGATGATGCAAAAGTTCTGAGAAGAATCAAGATAGATAGATATAGACAGAGACTACAGAATGACCTGGACAAACTGGAGGAATAGTCTAGAAAATGGCTACTAAATTTCAACTCAGGAACGTGTAAATGAAAGGAAATTAGGCGAAGGGAGCAGAAGGCTGAACACAAGGTACTATCTGGGAGGAGAAATCCTGCAAGAGACAAACAGAGAGAAAGATCTGGGGGTTGATATCACATCGAACCTGTCCCCAGATGCCCACATCAAAAGGATATCATCAACGGCAAGTGTTAGGTTGGACCACATAAGAACTACCTTTAGAAACTTGTGTAAGGAATCGTTCAGGACCCTGTATACCACTTATGTCAGACCAATCCTGGAATATGCAGCTCCAGCCTGGATTCCATACCTAATTAAACACAAAACAAAGTTAGAGAAAAGTCAGTTGTATACTACCAGACTCGTCCTGGAACTGAGAGGTATGGACTACGAGGAAAAGCTAAAGGAGCTGAAGCTTAAAGGAGCTTACTCCCATGGAAAACAGAAGAGTAAGGGGAGACATGATAACCACCTACAAAATTCTCAGGGGAATTGACAGTGTGGTGTGGACAGACAAACTCTTCAGCACTGGTGGAACATGAACAAGGAGACACAGGTGGAAACTTAGTACCCAAATGAGCCACAGAGACATTATAAATATTTTTTTCAGTGTCAGAGTAGTTAACAAATGGAATGCACTAGGAAGTGATGTGGTAGAGGCTGACTCCATACACAGTTTCAAATGTAGATATGATAGAGCCCAGTAGGCTCAGGAATCTGTACACCAGTTGACTGACGGTTGAGAGGCGGGACCAAAGAGACACAGCTCAACCCCCACAAGCACAACTAGGTGAGTACAACTAGGTGAGTATGTGGGAATTTTAAACGTTAAAAAACGACTTGGTATAAATAGTTACAGTGTCACCTTTCTGCTACCAAATAAATACGTTAGAAAACATTTTGTGTTTTCTGGGGTACTTAGTGGAGGTGAGCCTTGTCCTTGATGGGGTGTGCTCCGGTGGAGGAGAGTGAGTTCGTTACTTCGAGGGGTTAGTGCTGAACCTGTCGGGCGTTTGAGCTGGTTGAGGTGAATGACCTACATATTTAGAACATTAGAATTAAGGAAGCAAAGAAGACTTATTGGCCCATACGTCTGACCTATGTTAGAAATACTGCAGCGATCCCCATAAAAAAACTTTAAGTCGAAATGAGGAACTTTTGTCTCGAATTTACTCCATAAGAAACCTTTAAGTCCAAATGAGGAACTTTTGTCTCGAATTTACTCCATAAGAAACCTTTAAGTCCAAATGAGGAACTCTTCTAAAAAAAGCAAATATTGCCGCTACGCTGTCATCCCTTCCACTTGTTCCATATTTAAACGACCTGCTTATGTACTTGTTATAGCAAGAGTCACACTAGAAATATAATGCATTGTACACAATGAACTCACAATAGCACGTTATATTTTTCAGGGTCTTATTCGTTGTATGTGTTTTGCATAAAGTGATTCCTCGTGTTGAGTAAGTATGATAGTTTGGTCCTCATGCCCAGCATGAGGGCATGGTTTCTCAAGGGTTTACTTATTGTTCCCTTGAATAAAGGGAACATTAATTAAATAATTGTACTTATTTACTTATTGGTATTATTCAAGGGTTTACTTATTGTTCTGAGTGATAAATAAATAACCACATGGCTGACCTGTGTTGACAACAATGACAACAGACTACATAAGTTTAAATTTAGGAAAGACCTGGGTAAATACTGGCTTGAAAACAGAGTTGTTGATTTATGCAACAAATTTGTTGCATAACCACGTAACATAATAGAGGTTATCTTGAGATAACCTCAAGATAGTTCGTTATATTGAGGTTATCTTAAGATAACCTCAATATAACCTCCAGGTTAGATAACCTAGGTTATCTAACCTTGAGACCTAGATAACATAGACCTAACCTAGAGATCTAAGTAACCTACAAAACCTCATGGTTAAATTGCTGGATTGTTTCAATCAACGGTTAGAAATATATGAGTTTAGGTAGATGTACATAAGAGCTGCCTCATGTGGACCATTACAGACTTTCTGTAGTTTCCTTTATTTTCATATTTTTTTCATATTTTCATATTCCTATGTTATTATGAAGACACACGGGCTGCTTCCTGGGGGTGGAGGCCTGGTCGAGGACCGGGCCGCGGGGACACTAAAAGCCCCGAAATCATCTCGAGATAACCTCAAGATAAGAAGAAGATTGTATAGGACAATACTACTACTACTACTAATAATGATATTAGCCATGTGTTGCATAGATTCTAAACTCGTTAATTGTTTAATAAATACAGCCTAAGCCACCATTGATAAAAGAAAGATAAACAGATTTCGTTAATATACTCGTAAATGACTCCTGGTCCTGGCCAATAAAGTTACATAGTTTTTAATTCCTGGTTGTAGCAGGTGTTGCTATAAGTCGCAGCACAATGCATATAAGTTACAGCTGTTCATCTAAGTCACAGCACAACTATTCATGTAAGTCACTGCAACGCTGTTCATCTAAGTTACAGCACAGCTGTTCATCTAAGTTACAGCACAGCTGTTCATCTAAGTTACAGCACAGCTGTTCATCTAAGTTACAGCACAATTGTTCATCTTAAGTTACAACACAGCTGTTCATCTAAGTTACAGCACAGCTGTTCGTCTTAGTCACAGCACAGCTTTTCATCTAAGAAACAGCACTATTCATCCCTGTCACAACACAGCTGTTCATCTAAGTCACTGCACAGCTGTTCATCTAGGTCACAACACTATTTACACCAGTCACAGCACAGCTGTTCTTCTAAGTCACATCACAGCAGTTCTTCTAAGTCACAGCACAGCTGTTCTTCTAAGTCACAGCACAGCTGTTCTTATAAGTCACAGCACAGCTGTTCATCTAAGTCACAACACAGCTGTTCTTATAAGTCACAGCACAGCTGTTCATCTAAGTCACAACACAGCTGTTCATCTAAGAAACAGCATATTCATCCATGGCACAGCACGGCTGTTCATCTACGAGACAGCATTATTCATCCCAGTCACAGCACAGCTCTTCATCTAACACACAGCACTCTTCATCCCAGTCACAGCACAACTGTTCATCTAAGTCACAGCACTATTCATCTAAGTTGAGAAGTGTTATCTGTCTATTTTCAGTTACAGATGTTTTACCTGTACGTCTTGAGTGGCTTATCTGTGTTAGTAAAGAACAAGAGTTCACCAGTAATTGTGCAGTTGTTTGTACGTAAATGTTTAGTTTAACAAAATATTTACAATTTAACCATGCTCTGGCTAGACTTTGAAGTTCTAAGCATTTGATATCCATATTGTTACTGATAACCATTGTAATACTTATCTCCTGATAATTCTAGTTACGGTAATGATTCTGTATTCAAATAGAACACATTATGCTGGTATTCTTGTCATTTATATAACTAATTGAAAATTGTTTAAATGAACAAATATAATTCGTAGTATTAAATATATTAAGCGATTATTACTATGTAAACACAACTAATTAGTACATTTAAGTTATTTATGAAGATATTCCCCAGGTGTCTCCACCCTACGACTTTGAGGGCACGACGGCCGCCACGGGTGCCCACTTGCTGTACGAGATGTTGTGTGTGCTGCCCGGGGTGAAGTACCACAGTTAGACCTGCCAGTGCTCTCCTTCCTCGCCTGCTGTACAGGATGTTGTGTGTACTGCCCGGGGTGAAGTACCACAGGTAGACCTGCCAGTGCTCTCCGACCTTACTCTACATGATGCTCAACGATGACGAAGCCCAACATCACAAAATGAAGAGACGACGACGTTTCGGTCCGTCCTGGACCATTATCAAGTCACGGTTTCAGTCCAAAATATTTTGTGACGTGTAGTTTGGTCATCATGTCTTTAGCCACGTTATTGTGACTCATCATGTGGTGAGCGATCTGTCAACCACTTGGACTGATCGGTACGAGACGGTCTTGCTTCGTGCAGGTCTGTGTTTTATCCCCGATGGTCCAAGTGGTTTGGCATCGTTCCTCCTCTGCATCATTTTCCTTGTCCTACTATAGCTTGCAAGGTGTGTGCAGTCTTACTGGCTAACACCTCTCAGTCACATCTCTTGTCAGCGAACATGCCTGTGACCAGGCCCAGCATCCTGTCCAATGGTGACTAAAACACTGGAACATTTTTTAGTTAAATGTAGGAAGTTAAGGCAGGTGCAGTAGTGTGAAATTATATCATGTGGAAGCTGTCTGCCTAATGTTGTTAAACACTTTCTTTAATACAGAAAATGTACATGTAATATAATAGTTTTCCGACCTTTCCTGCTTGCAATAATAGCCTAATTTGCATATGCAGATGCCTTTCCTCGAGCTTGAACTATCCGTATTAACGAATTGCTTGCAGCAGCACGCCTCACTCTCCCCCCAGTACACACACTGTCGAGTTGAGGCTTCCTTGAGGATGACCTTCTCAAGACAGACGTCTTGTGGTAGATGGTCACGTTGATGGGGTTGCTCGCCCTCACCATGAGATGCACGTCTTGCCAGAAGTTTTACACCAAATTGATGAGTTTGATGAATGCTAGCACGGGGCCATTTATGTGGCAACATGCAATATTATGAAAGGTTAGATCTGAGAGAAAGGTTTGTTAACATTCAACACGTTTAATAATACTTAACCATCAAGTGCACCACTTGCGAGGTCTGTACTTTAAAAATGTTGCATCAGTAGCTATGCAGCCTCGCACAGCATGAACCGTTTTTCATGACGATTGTGCGAGGAAACGCAGTCTCGACCCTTTCACTCCGATATTGACAACTAACTTAACACTGGTGGCCACTCTGACAATTACTGAATTCTGACACTTGCAGTTAATCAAAAGGGAAATATGACAGGAGGACAAATCGCGTCCTCGAGACAATTAAATAAGCATGTACACACAACTGATATATGAAAAACGCTATTTAAGAACGTACCACGTTCTCACAACAGTGCTATTATGACATGTTTTTAATCAATAAATTTTGAGCTGTCACCCTCACAGAGGCGTGACGCGCCTCAAGGTTCCCACTGTCATTCAAGCGAGATTACAATAACAAACACTTCGCAATCTATCCAAATCACAGGGAACTCGCACGAGTAGACTGATGATCTAAGACACTGGCTTCCTGGGATGAAGCGGGTGTAGATGTCAGTTCACCAGTTAATGAGTCCTGTTGGTCACTCACTAAGCACACCCTTTCATATCCGCTTACGACCAGAGACAGACGGTTGAGCAACAACCCTTCAGCGGGCCTCTGTTGATGATCTCCTTCCCCTGCCCGCACCCCATTACTCTAGTGTGATAGGTAAAGACTCTCGTTTTCTGTCTCGAAATAAAATCGATGTTCATTCAACACTAGTTACACAGTCTCTCACTTAGTCACTACATCACACAGATGCAAGTTGTGCCGATACACCTACACGCTAGACACGAACATACGCACACACTAACAGCTATGCCACCAGGCTAGCCCCAGAGAAGTGTGAGTTACGAGGAAAGACTTCGGGAACTAAACCTCACAATCCGGAAAGACCGAAGTGGGGAAACATGTGCATCACCTACAACATTCTCAGAGGAATTGACAGGGTGGACAAAGACAAACTGTTTAGCACAGGTGGAACACGAACAAGGGGACACAGGTGGAAACTTATTGCTCATATGAGCCAAAAAGGCATTAGAAAGATTTTTTCAGTGTTCGAGTAGTTAACAACTGGAATGAATTAGGTAGTGATGTGGTGGAGGCAGACTCCATACACAGTTTCAAATGTATATATGACAGAGCACATTACACCTATATATCTGTACACTAGTTTATTGACAGTTGAGCAACGGGACCAAAGAGCGGAAGCTCAACCCCAGCAAGCACATCTTGGTGTGTACAGATGTTTGCTGTGAAGATTCAGAGGAAGCGTTCCCTGGGTGACAGCCTCACACGTGGTCCCTCCCCGCCTCAGACCAGGGTATGTCATCTCGCCTCATCCCTGGGCATGTCATCTCGCCCCAACCCTGGGTATGTCATCTCGCCTCAACCCTGGGTATGTCATCTCGCCTCAACTCTGGGTACGTCATCTCGCCTCAACCCTGGGTATGTCATCTTGCCTCAACCCTGGGTATGTCATCTTGCCTCAACCCTGGGTATGTCATCTCGCCTCAACCCTGGATATGTCATCTCGCCTCAACCCTGGGTATGTCATCTCGCCTCAACCCTGGGTATGTCATCTCGCCTCAACCCTGGGTATGTCATCTCGCCTCAACCCTGGGTATGTCATCTCGCCTCAACCCTGGGTATGTCATCTCGCCTCAACCCTGGGTATGTCATCTTGCCTCAACCCTGGGTATGTCATCTTGCCTCAACCCTGGGTATGTCATCTTGCCTCAACCCTGGGTATGTCATCTTGCCTCTACCCTGGGTATGTCTTCTCGCCTCAACCCTTGGTATGTCATCTTGCCTCAACCCTGGGTATGCCATCTCGCCTCTACCCTGGGTATGTCTTCTCGCCTCAACCCTGGCTATAGTGGACACATGTGGATAACATCTCACCCCAGAACATTCCACGGCCATAGGATAGTACAAACAAAACTATTTCTTCCACTAATGAGGCATCACTGTTTCACCACTACCTATTTTGTCTGAAAGATTCTCCACTTAGACTGTGTCATTCAAGTCTTAAATATGTATGCTCGTGCCTCTAATGGTTTTTAACGTTTATATTGTGGTGGTAGTTTACTACGGTAAACTTCCCAGTCTTATGTGTTCAAGGAATGCTGTGTATGTAACACTGAAACATATAATAAAGCAAACCCTACAGTCAAGGTGTATCACGTCCTGGCCCCCCCAAGGAATTTGCTCCCGAATTTAAGATGTAGAGATATGTGGATCCATTCCCACACTGGGCACTAAAGAACAAGTGTATACCTAATATTTATTGTCCACAGTGCTGTTCCATAACAAAACTCCCCTAGCACTGCCGACTGACATGTAGTTAATGCCCTGTAACCCATTGGGCAGGAATACTAACTTACAAACAAAATGCTAAGACAGGCCCAAAAACCTCTGATGGAAGCACAGTTTAACGTTTGTCACACCCATGATACATCCTAGATTTCCTCTAAGCTTACTTCCACCATATATAAACACTACGGAGTATGCTTAGAGTTTAGGTGTAAATCAACATTAAGTTAATAAGAGTTGACACCGGTTATAAAGATAATAAGGGCAGGTAATTAACGGAAATAAAAAACTTGTCCACGATTACAATCCCCGCAGAGCACACAACAACCCACCATCCACCCGAGCCAATCAACAATCCCCGCAGACCACACAACAACCCCACCGTCCATCGCAACCCATCAATAAGTACACTCTTCGCAGAACACACAACAGCCCACCATCCATCGCAACCCATCAATAAGTACAATCCCCGCAGAACACACAACAACCCACCATCCAACCAAGCCCATCAACAATTACAATCCCCGCAGAACACTCAACAGCCCACCATCCACCCCAGCCCACCAATAAGTACAATCTCCGCAGAACACTCAACAGCCCACCATCCACCCCAGCCCACCAATAAGTACAATCCCCGCAGAACACTCAACAGCCCACCATCCACCCCAGCCCACCAATAAGTACAATCTCCGCAGAACACTCAACAGCCCACCATCCACCCCAGCCCACCAATAAGTACAATCTCCGCAGAACACACAACAGCCCACCATCCACCCCAGCCTATCAACAATTACAATCCCCGCAGTACAAGCCCATCAATAAATACAATCCCCGCAGAACACTCAACAGCCCACCATCCACCCCAGCCCATCAACAATTGAAATTCGCGAGGTCACGCTGTCACTGACTACCCAAATATAATGCAGTAATTGATTCTAACAATTATATTACCACCACCAACCATTTTCAATCATATTCTTATACGATATAACCTTCAGGATGTTGAATAATTATTTCCTACACGTTCATCTCTTAGAACCAGAACGGAGCATATTTGGTATAAATTCATCCTGTGTGTGGCAGAAATGGGGCTTCAAAAGCTCCCATACTCATAAATATTAATGTTTTTATATGTACAAGAGTTCTTACATTTTTGAAAATCAACTTAAACGCACAGAGTTTCGGGAGGTGCCTAATCTTAATTTCCCTTAATTTTTCCCTTTAATTTCAACTTGGTTGTTTAAACAACCTCATTCACTGCTGAGTAAACAGAGTCGTAGAGTTAAGGATTGGCGCCTAGTTAACCCTTCCCGGTCAGGATACGAACCCCGGTCAAATCGCTGGTGAACCACGTGGCGAGTGTGTTACCACTGCGCTACGAGGACTGTATAGCCGGGGACATTTGTTTAAATATAATTTGTTTAATTAACCAAGAGCAGCCGTGGTCATAACAGCTCCACACACAAGTCTCTGGAATACTAACTTTCGAGCTGTACACGTGTAGCACAACACTGGTTCTGTACACGTGTGGCACAACGCTGGTTCTGTACACGTGTGTCACAACACTGGTCCTGTACACGTGTGGCACAACACTGGTTCTGTACACGTGTGGCACAGCAATGGTTCTGTACACGTGTGGCGCAACACTGGTCCTGTACACGTGTGCACAACACTGGTTTTATTCACGTGTGGCAGAACACTGGTTCTGCACACGTGTGGCACAACACTGGTCCTGTAAAAGTGTGGCACAACACTGGTCCTGTACACGTGTGGCACAACACTGGTCCTGTACAAGTGTGGAACAACACTGGTACTGCACACGTGTGGCACAATACTAGTTCTGTACACGTGTGGAACAACACTGGTCCTTTACACGTGTGGCACAACACTGGTTCTGTACACGTGTGGCACAACACTGGTTCCGTACATGTACTTACCTAATTGTGCTTGCGGAGGTTGAGCTCTGGTTCTTTGGTCCCGTCTCTCAACCGTCACATGTTGTGCCGTCACAACTGTTGTGCCACATGTGTGGCACAACACAGGTTCTGTACACGTGTGACACAACACTGGTACAGGCACTCTGCTTGTCACTCTCCATAGTGTATAGTAGGTCACTGGAGACGGGAGACCTACCAGAAACATGGAAGGCGGCTAATGTGGTCCCAATATACAAAAAGGGTGACGGACAAGGGCACTGAACTACAGGCCAGTGTCCTTTACTTGTATACCATGCAAAGTGTTGGAGAAGATCGTGAGAAAAAACCTAGTATCACATCTGGAGAGAAGGGACTCCGTGACAACCCACCAACATGGGTTCAGGGAGGGTAAATTTTGCCTTACTGGCTTAATAGAATTCTACGATCAGGTGACAAAGATTAAGCAAGAAAGAGAAGGCTTTGCGGACTGCATTTTTTGGACTGTCGGAAAACCTTTGATTCAGTCCCCCATAAGAGGCTGGTACATAAGCTGGAGAGACAGGGAGGAGTAACTGGTAAAGTGCTCCAGTGGATAAGGGAATACCTAAGCAATAGGAAGCAAAGAGTTACAGTGAAGGGTGAGACCTCAGATTGGCGTAAAGTCACCAGTGGAGTCCCACAGGGCTCTGTACCCGGTCCTATCCTGTTTCTGATATACGTAAACGATCTCCTGGAAGGTATAGACTCATTCCTCTCAATGTTTGCTGACGACGCCAAAATTATGAGAAGGATTAAGAAATAGGAGGACTGCTTGAGGCTTCAAGAAGACCTAGACAAACTAAAAGAATGGTCGAACAAATGGTTGTTAGAGTTTAACCCAAGCAAATGTAATGTAATGAAGATAGGTGTAGCGAGCAGGAGGCCAGTTACAAGGTATCAGTTGGGAGATGAAATTCTTCAAGAGTCAGAGAGAGAGAAAGACCTGAGGGTTGATATCACGCCGGACCTGTCCCCTGAAGCCCAGGTCAAGAGAATAACATCAGCAGCGTATGCCAGGTTGGCTAACATAAGAACGGCATTTAGACACTTGTGCAAGGAATCATTCAGAACTTTGTATACCACCTATGTCAGACCAATCCTGGAGTATGCAGCCCCAGCATGGAATCCATATCTAGTCAAGCATAAGACCAAACTGGAAAAAGTTCAAAGGTTTGCTACCAGACTAGTACCCGGGCTGAGAGGTATGAGCTACAAGGAGAGACTACGGGAATTAAACTTCACTTTGCTAGAACACAGAAGAGTTAGGGGGGATATGATCACTACGTACAAGATTCTCCGAGGAATTGACAGGGTAGATAAAGACAGGCTATTTAATCAGTTTAACTAACTTTTTTACTTCGTTATCAAGCGTGAATGAGACATATGAATATAATGTATAATAATTGCCTGGGTAAGTAGCAACGGACGAATATTTGTTAGAGTGATGAGCAGTACTGTGATCTAAGCAGACAATGTGATGTTTCGCGAATTGGCCTCGGCAAGTTAGTATGGCTGAGTCATTAAAAGAGTATTCAGCTTGTAAACTCTGTGATGAACCCTTAAAACAGTCAAGTGTCAACATGTTACTGAATGTGAAACTGTAAAGATTTTACACCTTTATTATGCATTTATATTTATATTTATATTATATTATATTCATTTATATTTATTCTATTATGCAATCAACTGAGAAGCAATTTCACTGAATTTGGCTTACTGGAAGACATCCTAACCATTTATCCTTAATGTGCTTGTCAATATTGAAGAAAAATAGGGAGGAAATATAATTTTTTTGTTACATCTACTATGAATCCAACTCTATCTTGTGTGGCAACGAACAATTAAGAGACCTAAAAATTCGTAAATTAAAACATGTTGAACATGTTGTAGTAGACTGTCCTTATGAAAAATATGTTTAAATCTACAATATTGACCGACTGTCTTATATCTGATTCTCTGTCCTGTGTGGCAGTGAAGCTCAACAGCAGTAGTAAAATGAGGTAAATTAATGCTCCACCAACAAGTGCTGCACTAACTATGTCAATACATTCCGCTACATCATTACACTGTACCTCCCTCCTGACCGTTGCTACCCGTCTTTCTCTGCTTTAGTTCAAAGTTTTAATTCAATTATTAACTTTCAGTTTTAATTTAATTTTTTGGGCATGATATTCTTTCACTTTGGTGTGATGTGGTGTTTCAGCGTTAAGAGTAAGGTTTTTGGCACGCCTATGATACTTGCTTACAATGTTGAAACATGATCGGCTTGCAAGCTAGGGTTGGCTTAACACCCCCCCCCAGACATTAAATATAGACTGTGCATCGAGAAGACTAGTTCCTTGTTACCTCCGAGACTCAGTCTGTGACTTGTCCGGACCCCATGTAAGTGTTCACAGTTACCATACCGCTTTCTCTTTTAAAGCAAAGTATAGTCATACCAGGTCTTCAACAGTTAACCTCATGGTTTAGTAAACAGTAATAGGATCAGTATCATATATATTGCAATGCTTAATTGTACCATATACCATTGTATCAAGACATAATTTTTAAACTTTAAATATATTATCAATATAACTTGTCTTTTATTGCCCACATAAGCGCCTGAATTCTCTAAGCAAACAAAATACATGTACAATATTGTTACAAAGTTTAGCATTAACGTTTAGCGTTCTGTTATTGACAGATATTCTGTCTAGAAAACTTGTGACTTGGAGTCCAGGGATGCTGGTATGATCACATCGTTCCGCCTCTCATCATGGTCCAGATGGAGGTGTTTTTACCTGGGGAGTCAAGGACGCCGATTCAATCCCATCGTATTGCACCAATATATTCACACACTACCTCGTCTCCTACACACAAACACACTACCTCGTCTCCCAAACACACATACACTATCTCGTCTACCATGCACTCACACTACATCATCTCCACAAAGCACACTACATCGTCTCCACAAAGCACACTACTCGTCTCCCTCAATTCACACTACCTCGCCAACCACACTATCGGAAAACCTGAATCCATTTATTATTATTAAATACAATAAGCAGATAATATTGCTGCTGTTGTATACACAAGTTAACCCATAGAAAATGAAGCACAGTGGAATTTTCCGTCAATAGAAAATATATATCATTGCCACATAGCGCTATAAGTTCACAGCTATTCTGTTGGGAATTATACTGAATACAGTAGTCTTTGGATTTATAACATCATAAATACATCTCATTTGAATAGCCTAATTATTAGTACCAAAATAAAGTAAATGTGACCCTTCTACCACATATTGAGATCTGGACAAAGAGAGCCAGGAGCTTCAGTGGTGAGGGAGGTCAGCCATTGTTAGACCAGAGTTTCTGGAGCAAATTGAGCTCCTATAATTCTCTCTTGGACGAAGTGTTATGAAGATCAAATTAGTACTTCTACGATCATCAACACGCAGTCAAGATCTAAACAAGGGAAATGTCTTTCTGAAATTCTATCTAGTCATTATTGGCCAGTAATGTTAGGTAGATAGGATTAATACCGGTTAGGACATGAGGCAACGACTCAATACAAGTAATTAATCCTTGGTTCTTATCTTATATAATGCCAGTATTTCATCTGATATAACTGTCATATATTAGGATTCCTCCTTTACAGCTAGTGCCCTTTGACAGGTGTAGAAGAGAAAGCAGTGCAGTTGTTTGGTACTCCAGTACATGGGCGGAGATGCTAGCTTCAACTACGAAGATTATTTGGTGTCTTCATTCATGTTTATACCTGGTGGACTAAGCCAACTGTACAATAGGATAAGATCCTAATTATTATTACTAATATATGTAGTTTTATACTGTAGGTTGATTGGCTTCATATATAAATTTAATATAACCCCCCCCCCCTAATGTGTAAGAATCGATTTGTGAGAATATTGCAGATATACAGTCCGCCAAACATTATACAAACTGCTATTGAAATACATTATACAAACTGCTATCAAAATATATAAATTAACATATATAAATTTTATAGAAATTCATATAAATCAAATAAATATAAATCTCACAGGTTGGTTCCCACGTTATATGGTCTTTCAAACCAGATGACAGATTATTTGGTCATCTTTGTACCGGATGAACCAGAATTAACCAGTGGATTCATTAAATACACTGGTGCTAGTGAGATTTATACAATAATAAATAATGCCAGTCACGAGACTGTCAATATTTATTTAATACCTGACATCACCTCACAAGGTCCCCACTTAGCCTCACAGCGGCTCCACAGGTGCTCACCAATTTAGTGGAGTGTTATTTCGTGAAGTGACAGTGCTTATTTTAACGCCAGCCAAATTAGTGGCTGTGCCCTCGCAAGATTATCCACAAATTTTGTGGTGTTAATTTCGCGAGGTTACTAATAAGATTTAGTACTTCTAGATAATACTAGAAGTTTCCTAGAGGCTATTAAGAGGGTATATAATTTCTCTTATATAGTGAAATATTTAATATATATTGCACTAGGTTTCACAATACAATATTTACTAATTGTCAACCCACAACGGGGGTAGGATATACATTGACTAGTGTTTATTGATAACCTAGTCCCCTATTACCATTGACTAGTTGAACTATTTATTGTTCACCCTAGTCCCATTTTCCATTGTCTAGTTGTACTATATTGAAGAACCTAGCACCATTAATTAATGGTGCAGGCCCTATTTTGGGTGCAATTAGATACCAGCTCGAGCTGAGTTGTGTAAATATAACAATTTACTTATAATCAATGCGCATTTTGAGTGATTAATTTGTGACTACCATCCTAGGGTGATAATTCGGAGCTAACCTAAAGGTACTTCCAGTGACACTGGTTTATCGCTCAAATCATTAGTGATTATATATATAATGTGCATTAATTTTAAGTGTTAACCTCTAGAAGAGGTAGGATTATAGCCTAATGATTGCAGAGTTTTACCCTAGGCTACCATCAGTGTTTGTTCACAATTTATGAGCCAGTAATATCCCATTAACAAGTCACCAAGACTAATCCTCAGAAAGTAAAACGTGCTTTAACAGCATATAAAAGTCAACTGACAAGAGATCTCGACCAATGTGAACAGTTGTTATATCAGCCTATAACTTATTATCCGTAATTAATTATCGTCCGTTGAAAATCCCACTATTACAGATTCAAACCCAATTTTATCTATTGAAAGCAAATTGGAAATCTTACCATAATCAGGTCCACGACGACGACATAATAGTTGAAGATGTGGAACCATTCCTATCTGACCTAGCACAATAGTCACCTAGCACAATCCTTCATATTGTACTAGGTCAGACAGGAATGGTTCCACATCTTCAACTATTATGTCGTCGTCGTCGTGGACCTGATTTTGCTACGATTTCCTATTTGCTTTTAATAGATGTAATTGGGTTTGAATCTGTAATAGTGGGATTTTCAACGGATGATAATTAATTATGGATAATAAATTATAGGCTCATATAACAACTGTTCACATTGGTCGAGATCTCTTGTCAGTTGACTTTTATGTGCTGTTAAAGCACGTTTTACTTACTGAGGATTAGTCATGGTGACTTATAATCACCTCTCATTGATCCCGGATTCACTTCTGGTACCAATGAGGGCGGTTGTCTTTCATTGTATGTTATTGCTACTTGCTGCAGTCGCGTCAAGCTGACATTGCATCAGGATTGGTTGCGTACTATTGTTAAGTGCAGACAGGGTCAGCAATACCCCGAGCGGTCCGGGGTACATCGGGAAGAAACGAAGGAGGAGACCAATATTAACAAGACCTCATCGTGGAAGGTCGTTAAGGACAAGGGTCTTAAGAATACCTTGACAAGGCCGCCTACAGACGCCATAAGGACATGAAATTCATTTGCCGTGTTGGAAGACGAATGCTGTGGTGAGCATGCAGTTCACTCGAAACGGAAATCAACGAAGAGCAACGAAGCACAGGCCCCTCAAAGTGCTCAGAAAGTTAAGGAGGTACCTAAACGAATTTTGGTTGTGGGAGATTAACAGGTGAGGTATTTAGACAGGACGTTTTGTGCCAAAGATAGGGGGAACAGGTTAAGGGTCTGCTATCCGGGAGCTGGAATTGGAGATCTTGTTGACAGCATGAAAGATATTATGACGGGAAATGGGAACAAACCCATTATTTGTATTAGTGCAGGGGGTAATGATGTAGGACGAGTTAGGAGTGAGGAACTGATAAAGAAATTTGCAAAGCCATAGGAGGAGCAAGGGCGGAATCCAGATCATATGTGGCATTCTTCCAAGAAAGAGCGTTGGGAATGAATGGTTGTCGAGGGCACTTGGTGTCAATTCCCGGCTGTAAAGATATAGCAAATCAAATGCAATATCTTTCATAGACAACTGGGGAACACTTCTATGGAAGAAATGAAATGAATGCTCATGATGGGGTGCATCTATCGAGGGCTGGGGTTGTTGCTGTTGCGAACTCGTTGGAACCAGTGGTTAGAGGCATTTGTTTCGGTTTAAACTGTTAGTGATAGTGGTATGGGAATTGATAGGGAGGAAGGAGTTAATAAAAGTATGTGTTTGTTGGAGAAACAAATTGGCAAAATGATCAGGGAAAGATAGGGGCCTCAAAATAACAATTCACTTAAGGTATATTACACTAACAGTAGAAGTCTAAGAAACAAAATAAACGAGTTAAATGCTCTTATCTGTACAGAAAAAATATATATTACTGCACTTACCGAAACGTGGATGAATGTAGAAAATAGAGAACTATTACCTGAATATCAAATAAATGGATTTAAACTATTTCACACACATATATTAGGCGAGGAGGGGGAGTAGCCATATATGTTAGGGACAATTTGAAATGTAGTCTCAAAGAGGGAATCAAAACTGAGCCACACAAACAGGAACTATTTGGATAGAATTAAACAAAAAAGTAAATAATATTATAATAGGAGTTATATATAGGCCACCAAATTTAGACAGAATGGAAGCAAAGCATCTATGGGTGAAATATCTAGAGCATCTAGATCTAACAGTATTTATGTCGTGGGTTACTTTAATTTTAGTGGAATAAACTGGGTGCACAAAACAGGGAATAATGAAGCAGAAAATTTTCTAGAATTATTTGATGATTGCTTTCTTACGCAACATATTAAGGAACCATCGCGGGGAAATAATATTTTAGATTTAGTGTTAACTAACAGGGAAACACAAATTAAGGACATCGAAATAGGGAGTGAGCTAGGGAACAGTGATCATAAAGAAATCAGATTTAGCATAGAATGCAATAGATCTGTAGGAGAAAATTCTGTTAAAGTGCCTGATTTTCGAAAAGCTGATTTCAATAGCCTAAGAATTTGTTGAGGTCAAATAGATTGGAATGTCTTGGGGATGGGGTGTGGGCTAGTCGTGAACCCAGCGAGAGGTGACGGAAAAGGGGATTTCGATGTGGATTCAAAATATAACCTATTTAAAAATATTCTAAGCAAAACCCAGGAACGTAGTATACCATATAAATTGAATAGATCGAATACTAATGATCCAAAGTGGATAACAAAGGATCTGAAGAACCTTATAGGTAAAAAGAGAGCGTGGTACAAAAGAATTAATAATGGGGAAGTTAGTTTAGAACAGGAAATCGTACAACTGCATAGAAATGTTAAAAAAAAGATTAAAGATTAAAGGAAAGCAAAAAGAAACTACGAAGTTTGCATAGCAGGGCAAGCGAAAACAAATCCTAAAGGTTTTTTTTCAGTTATATCGAACTAAGACTTGGGAAAGGATAGGTCCATTAAAAACTGAGACAGGTCAAATAACGGATAATGACGAGAAGATGAGTAGTATTTTCAATAAATATTTTATATCTGTATTTACTAAAGAGGAACTTAACAATATGCCTTCAGCCGAACAAATATATGTGGGTGGGGACGAGGACAGGTTGACTAGTTTAGCAGTTACCAGGGAGGATGTAATTAAACAAATAGTAAAACTAAAACCAAACAAATCCCCAGGGCCGAATGAAGTGTTTGCCAGGGTGCTTAAAGAGTGCAAAGAGGAGCTTTCCGAGCCACTGTCTACCATATTTAATAAATCAATAGAATTAGGTAGAGGCCAGAGTCATTTAATGTGGAACCAATTCTTAAGAAAGGAGATAGATCACTTGCGTAAAACTATCGGCCAATTTGCCTAACGTCTATTGTGGGAAAGTTACTTGAATCGATAATTGCAAATACAGTTCATCTTCATCTTGAAAAACATAAATTAATAAATGAGTCGCAACATGGTTTTACAAATGCCCGTTTATGTTTAACAAATGTGCTATCTTTTTATTCCAGCATAGTTGAGGCAGTTGATAGTGGTAAGAATTGTGATGTTGACCAGACCACACACTAGAAATTGAAGGGACGACGACGTTTCGGTCCGTCCTGGACCATTCTCAAGTCGATTGTGATGAGGAGGTAGGGACAGGCAATAAATAGGCAAGAGAGAGCTGAGGAGGAAAGTCAGGTGTAGGGGATAGTAGTAATGAGAACTGCAGCAGGCCTATTGGCCCATACGAGGCAGCTCCTATTATAACCACCGAAGGAGATAGTAATAGGAAAAGAAAGAGGATAACAAGAGAGCGTAGGAGAAGACAATGAACAGAAAAAGGGGAGAAGAGAGAAAGAAAAGGAAAGAGAAAGAAAGAAATGGAAGGGGGAAAGCTTATGTTAAGTCACGTTTGTTAGAAAGATTAGAGCATTTGAGTATATACTGTGAAAGGGAAGAGTCCACAGCAACAAAGCCAGGACTCAAGTTCATGTTGGGTACATTGTTTATAAGAGCCGATTCTACAAGACGGCGTCTGTGTAGAGTAGAGGCAGGAAAGATTATTTTGGAGGAAGACCAATCAATGGGATGATTAGAATCCCTCACATGGCAGAAGAGAGCATTGTTAGTGTCTGCAGACTTAACACTTCTCTTGTGTTCTTTAAGTCTGTCATTCAGTGTACGGCCAGTTTCGCCAAAGTATTGGAGAGGACAAGATGAACAGGAAATAGAGTAGACACCAGCAGCAATAGAAGCAGGAGGAGCAGTGTGAACTAGATTGCTACGAAGTGTGTTAGTTTGTAGAAAGGCGAGTTTAATGTCAAGAGGACGAAAGGTATTGGTAAAAGTTTTGAGTTCAGATATGAAGGGAAGGCATAGTACAGTGCTACTAGTGTTGGAAGCAGGTTTAGGATGAAAGAAATTTCGTTTAGCTTGAGAGTGGGCACAATTGATGAAATGCAAAGGATAATCAAGGCGAGAGAATGATTTGTAGATAAAGGCAATTTCAGAATCAAGAAACTGAGGGTCGCTGATGCGTAGAGCGCGGAGGAAGAGAGAGACGAGGACACTTTTCTTAACAGAAGGAGGATGGTAGGAAAAGAAGTGAATGTACATGCCACTATGCATGGGTTTACGGTAGACAGAGAAAGAGAACCCAGACACAGAGCTGTGAACATGAACATCAAGAAAAGGAAGGAGGGAATTAGATTCCCACTCAACTTTGAAATGGATAGAAGGAGCCAGATTGTTAAGAGAGGCGAGGAAAGGCTGGAAAAGATTAAGGTCATGAGGCCATAAAGCAAAAATGTCATCAACATATCGAAGCCAGAGAGAGGGACGAGTATCAATAGAAGGAAGAAGAACAGTTTCGAAGTATTCCATGTAGAAATTAGCAAGAACAGGGGAGAGAGGGGAACCCATAGCGACGCCGAAAGTTTGAGTGTAATATTTACCGTTGAAAGAGAAAGAGTTAGATTCAACACAGAGTCTAATGAGATCGAGGAAAACGTCAGTGGGAAGTGGGAGAGGAAGGAGGCCCTCTGACGCCTTCTGTCTGAGGAAAGAGAGAACGTCATCGAGCGGAACATTAGTGAACAGAGAGTCGACATCATGACTAAGCATCTTACAAGAGGGTTGCAGGCGCAGTCTTTCTATGAAGTCCTGAGAGTGACGAAGGTGGGCAGGGGAAAAAGTGCCAAGGTAAGGTGTCAGGGTTTTAGCGAGCCAGGAGGCAAGAGGATAGCTGACAGAGCCCCGTGAAGAAATGATAGGACGAAGAGGAACACCAGGTTTATGAGTCTTAGGAAGACCATAGAAATAAGGAAGAGAAGGGCAGATGACACGGAAACGTTTAATGAGATCAAAGTCAGGAGGGCAAAGCCTAGAGAGCTGTCTTAGTTTGCGGTTAAAGGAAGTTTTGAGGCGATCCAAAGGGTTAGAAGTCAGAGGAGCATAAGTGCGAGAGTCAGAGAGCAAGACATCTGCTTTTCGGAGGTAGTCCTCACGGTCAAGGACAACCACCGAATTGCTTTTGTCGGAAGGAAGGATAAGAATAGAGTTGTTAGATTTCAGGGAGGCAAGGGCAAGCTGGAAGCGACGGGGAAGGTGGTTATTTTTAGAAAACAAGCTGTCAAGAACGGGGATAAGGGCCCCTCTAAAGGCAGACAGGTCCGAAAGAGTACTAGAGTTAGAATTAACAAACCTGTCAAAGGAACTAATGAGATCAATGCCACAGCGTGGGCCAGGGGAAGTAGCAAAAGACAGACCAAGACCAAGAAGTTCTTGCTGGTGCTTAGAAAGAGAGTGGGACGAAAGGTTGGTAACACAGTCAGAGAGAGAGTATTTGGCCCCAAGGACTGTTGGAGATCAGGCGTTGAAGTTTGTTGTGTAGTGTGGAGGAGTGGTGGGAAGAGGAGACGTGAGCAGTGTCAAATGCAATTGGAAAAATGATATTGCATAGATCACTGGGAAGAGAAGAGGACAGAAAGCGTTGCTGTTGACGAACAGCAAGAAAAGCCTCGTCAACTTGCAAGGAGGTGGCATGAATAAGTTCTTGAAGAAGAAGGCGGGCATGTTCAGGGAAAGGAGATCCCGAAGTGTTGAACTGGAGAAAGTGAGATAAAGAATGAGGGAGAACTTGCTCAGCAAGACAGTCTTTAAGAAACCTGAGCTGGTTCTTTCGACGCTTGGCGGCAAGAAGGGAAGATTCAAAGGCGCGAAAAGGCCGTTTGAAGGAAGGAGAGCATCAAAGAAATTAAACAGAGTAAGACGCGTACGTGTGGTATCCATATGCAGGCGATGAGTCACAATAACGTGGCTGAAGTATGTTGACCAGACCACACACTAGAAATTGAAGGGACGACGACGTTTCGGTCCGTCCTGGACCATTCTCAAGTCGATTGTGATGAGGAGGTAGGGACAGGCAATAAATAGGCAAGAGAGAGCTGAGGAGGAAAGTCAGGTGTAGGGGATAGTAGTAATGAGAACTGCAGCAGGCCTATTGGCCCATACGAGGCAGCTCCTATTATAACCACCGAAGGAGATAGTAATAGGAAAAAGAAGAGGATAACAAGAGAGCGTAGGAGAATACAATGAACAGAAAAAGGGGAGAAGAGAGAAAGAAAAGGAAAGAGAAAGAAAGAAATGGAAGGGGGAAAGCTTATGTTAAGTCACGTTTGTTAGAAAGATTAGAGCATCGACTTGAGAATGGTCCAGGACGGACCGTAACGTCGTCGTCCCTTCAATTTCTAGTGTGTGGTCTGGTCAACATACTTCAGCCACGTTATTGTGACTCATCGCCTGCATATGGATACCACACGTACGCGTCTTACTCTGTTTAATTTCTTTGATGCTCTACCTTCCTTCAAACGGCCTTTTCGCGCCTTTGAATCTTCCCTTCTTGCCGCCAAGCGTCGAAAGAACCAGCTCAGGTTTCTTAAAGACTGTCTTGCTGAGCAAGTTCTCCCTCATTCTTTATCTCACTTTCTCCAGTTCAACACTTCGGGATCTCCTTTCCCTGAACATGCCCGCCTTCTTCTTCAAGAACTTATTCATGCCACCTCCTTGCAAGTTGACGAGGCTTTTCTTGCTGTTCGTCAACAGCAACGCTTTCTGTCCTCTTCTCTTCCCAGTGATCTATGCAATATCATTTTTCCAACTGCATTTGACACTGCTCACGTCTCCTCTTCCCACCACTCCTCCACACTACACAACAAACTTCAACGCCTGATCTCCAACAGTCCTTGGGGCCAAATACTCTCTCTCTGACTGTGTTACCAACCTTTCGTCCCACTCTCTTTCTAAGCACCAGCAAGAACTTCTTGGTCTTGGTCTGTCTTTTGCTACTTCCCCTGGCCCACGCTGTGGCATTGATCTCATTAGTTCCTTTGACAGGTTTGTTAATTCAAACTCTAGTACTCTTTCGAACCTGTCTGCCTTTAGAGGGGCCCTTATCCCCGTTCTTGACAGCTTGTTTTCTAAAAATAACCACCTTCCCCGTCGCTTCCAGCTTGCCCTTGCTTCCCTGAAATCTAACAACTCTATTCTTATACTTCCTTCCGACAAAAGCAATTCGGTGGTTGTCCTTGACCGTGAGGACTACCTCCGAAAAGCAGATGTCTTGCTCTCTGACTCTCGCACTTATGCTCCTCTGACTTCTAACCCTTTGGATCGCCTCAAAACTTCCTTTAACCGCAAACTAAGATTGCTCTCTAGTCTTTGCCCTCCTGACTTTGATCTCATTAAACGTTTCCGTGTCATCTGCCCTTCTCTTCCTTATTTCTATGGTCTTCCTAAGACTCATAAACCTGGTGTTCCTCTTCGTCCTATCATTTCTTCACGGGGCTCTGTCAGCTATCCTCTTGCCTCCTGGCTCGCTAAAACCCTGACACCTTACCTTGGCACTTTTTCCCCTGCCCACCTTCGTCACTCTCAGGACTTCATAGAAAGACTGCGCCTGCAACCCTCTTGTAAGATGCTTAGTCTTGATGTCGACTCTCTGTTCACTAATGTTCCGCTCGATGACGTTCTCTCTTTCCTCAGACAGAAGGCGTCAGAGGGCCTCCTTCCTCTCCCACTTCCCACTGACGTTTTCCTCGATCTCATTAGACTCTGTGTTGAATCTAACTCTTTCTCTTTCAACGGTAAATATTACACTCAAACTTTCGGCGTCACTATGAGTTCCCCTCTCTCCCCTGTTCTTGCTAATTTCTACATGGAATACTTCGAAACTGTTCTTCTTCCTTCTATTGATACTCGTCCCTCTCTCTGGCTTCGATATGTTGATGACATTTTTGCTTTATGGCCTCATGACCTTAATCTTTTCCAGCCTTTCCTCGCCTCTCTTAACAATCTGGCTCCTTCTATCCATTTCAAAGTTGAGTGGGAATCTAATTCCCTCCTTCCTTTTCTTGATGTTCATGTTCACAGCTCTGTGTCTGGGTTCTCTTTCTCTGTCTACCGTAAACCCATGCATAGTGGCATGTACATTCACTTCTTTTCCTACCATCCTCCTTCTGTTAAGAAAAGTGTCCTCGTCTCTCTCTTCCTCCGCGCTCTACGCATCAGCGACCCTCAGTTTCTTGATTCTGAAATTGCCTTTATCTACAAATCATTCTCTCGCCTTGATTATCCTTTGCATTTCATCAATTGTGCCCACTCTCAAGCTAAACGAAATTTCTTTCATCCTAAACCTGCTTCCAACACTAGTAGCACTGTACTATGCCTTCCCTTCATATCTGAACTCAAAACTTTTACCAATACCTTTCGTCCTCTTGACATTAAACTCGCCTTTCGACAAACTAACACACTTCGTAGCAATCTAGTTCACACTGCTCCTCCTGCTTCTATTGCTGCTGGTGTCTACTCTATTTCCTGTTCATCTTGTCCTCTCCAATACTTTGGCGAAACTGGCCGTACACTGAATGACAGACTTAAAGAACACAAGAGAAGTGTTAAGTCTGCAGACACTAACAATGCTCTCTTCTGCCATGTGAGGGATTCTAATCATCCCATTGATTGGTCTTCCTCCAAAATAATCTTTCCTGCCTCTACTCTACACAGACGCCGTCTTGTAGAATCGGCTCTTATAAACAATGTACCCAACATGAACTTGAGTCCTGGCTTTGTTGCTGTGGACTCTTCCCTTTCACAGTATATACTCAAATGCTCTAATCTTTCTAACAAACGTGACTTAACATAAGCTTTCCCCCTTCCATTTCTTTCTTTCTCTTTCCTTTTCTTTCTCTCTTCTCCCCTTTTTCTGTTCATTGTCTTCTCCTACGCTCTCTTATTATCCTCTTCATTTTCCTATTACTATCTCCTTCGGTGGTTATAATAGGAGCTGCCTCGTATGGGCCAATAGGCCTGCTGCAGTTCTCATTACTACTATCCCCTACACCTGACTTTCCTCCTCAGCTCTCTCTTGCCTATTTATTGCCTGTCCCTACCTCCTCATCACAATCGACTTGAGAATGGTCCAGGACGGACCGAAACGTCGTCGTCCCTTCAATTTCTAGTGTGTGGTCTGGTCAACATATTTCAGCCACGTTATTGTGACTCATCGCCTGCATAAGAATTGTGATGTTGTGTACCTTGACTTTAGCAAAGCTTTTGATACAGTGTCACATGAAAGAATGATTAAAAAAATAGAGGCTCATGGTATTGGGGGTGCTATATTAAGTTGGATTAGGGCATGGCTATTCCAAAGGAAACAGAGAGTTAGTATAAATGGGCTTAAATCAGAGTGGGATAATGTTGTTAGTGGAGTGCCTCGAGGCTCTGTCCTGCGGCCTCTGTTGTTTAAAAAAAAAAAAAAAATGAGATATATATATATATATATATATATATATATATATATATATATATATATATATATATATATATATATATATAAGCCTATACTTGCAGAAACCACAAGTTTTATGCAAGTATAGGCTTATAAGCTGGACACGAGTTCTCTCACATTGACAGTGGCTTGACGAAAAATGCAGACTGACCCCTCACTCATCTGGTGCCTTCGGGAGGTGGAGATGTTTGAGATATATATATCTCGAACTATCTACTTCTTTTGTAAGGTCTGATGGCGTAGTGGGTTAAAGCATACTAGTTATGCCAGCTACTGGAAGGTAGTTGTGCTTTCTGGGTTCGAGTCCCACTGGTGGGTGTTGTCCAAAGATTATATATATATATCTATATCTATATATATATATATATATATATATATATATATATGTGAACAAGCCTGAATGGTCCCCAGGACAATATGCAACTGAAAACTCACACCCCAGAAGTGACTCGAACCCATACTCCCAGGAGCCACGCAACTGGTATGTACAAGACGCCTTAATCCACTTGACCATCACGACCGGACAAAATGAGGTAATAGCCGAGGCTATTTGAACCACCCCACCGCCGGCACTCGGATAGTAATCTTGGGCATAGCATTTTACCAAATCACCTCATTCTTTGGGGCACACGTGAGGAACACAAATGCGAACAAGCCTGAATGGTCCCCAGGACAATATGCAACTGAAAACTCACACCCCAGAAGTGACTCGAACCCATACTCCCAGGAGCCACGCAACTGGTATGTACAAGACGCCTTAATCCACTTGACCATCACGACCGGACAAAATGAGGTGATAGCCGAGGCTATTTGAACCACACCACCGCCGGCACTCGGATAGTAATCTTGGGCATAGCATTTTACCAAATCACCTCATTCTTTGGGGCACACGTGAGGAACACAAATGCGAACAAGCCTGAATGGTCCCCAGGACAATATGCAACTGAAAACTCACACCCCAGAAGTGACTCGAACCCATACTCCCAGGAGCCACGCAACTGGTATGTACAAGACGCCTTAATCCACTTGACCATCACGACCGGACAAAATGAGGTGATAGCCGAGGCTATTTGAACCACCCCACCGCCGGCACTCGGATAGTAATCTTGGGCATAGCATTTTACCAAATCACCTCATTCTTTGGGGCACACGTGAGGAACACAAATGCGAACAAGCCTGAATGGTCCCCAGGACAATATGCAACTGAAAACTCACACCCCAGAAGTGACTCGAACCCATACTCCCAGGAGCCACGCAACTGGTATGTACAAGACGCCTTAATCCACTTGACCATCACGACCGGACAAAATGAGGTGATAGCCGAGGCTATTTGAACCACCCCACCGCCGGCACTCGGATAGTAATCTTGGGCATAGCATTTTACCAAATCACCTCATTCTTTGGGGCACACGTGAGGAACACAAATGCGAACAAGCCTGAATGGTCCCCAGGACAATATGCAACTGAAAACTCACACCCCAGAAGTGACTCGAACCCATACTCCCAGGAGCCACGCAACTGGTATGTACAAGACGCCTTAATCCACTTGACCATCACGACCGGACAAAATGAGGTGATAGCTGAGGCTATTTGAACCACCCCACCGCCGGCACTCGGATAGTAATCTTGGGCATAGCATTTTACCAAATCACCTCATTCTTTGGGGCACACGTGAGGAACACAAATGCGAACAAGCCTGAATGGTCCCCAGGACAATATGCAACTGAAAACTCACACCCCAGAAGTGACTCGAACCCATACTCCCAGGAGCCACGCAACTGGTATGTACAAGACGCCTTAATCCACTTGACCATCACGACCGGACAAAATGAGGTGATAGCCGAGGCTATTTGAACCACCCCACCGCCGGCACTCGGATAGTAATCTTGGGCATAGCATTTTACCAAATCACCTCATTCTTTGGGGCACACGTGAGGAACACAAATGCGAACAAGCCTGAATGGTCCCCAGGACAATATGCAACTGAAAACTCACACCCCAGAAGTGACTTGAACCCATACTCCCAGGAGCCACGCAACTGGTATGTACAAGACGCCTTAATCCACTTGACCATCACGACCGGACAAAATGAGGTGATAGCCGAGGCTATCACCTCATTTCGCATTTGTGTTCCTCACGTGTGCCCCAAAGAATGAGGTGATTTGGTAAAATGCTATGCCCAAGATTACTATCTGAGTGCCGGCGGTGGGGTGGTTCAAATAGCCTCGGCTATCACCTCATTTTGTCCGGTCGTGATGGTCAAGTGGATTAAGGCGTCTTGTACATACCAGTTGCGTGGCTCCTGGGAGTATGGGTTCGAGTCACTTCTGGGGTGTGAGTTTTCAGTTGCATATTGTCCTGGGGACCATTCAGGCTTGTTCGCATTTGTGTTCCTCACGTGTGCCCCAAAGAATGAGGTGATTTGGTAAAATGCTATGCCCAAGATTACTATCCGAGTGCCGGCGGTGGGGTGGTTCAAATAGCCTCGGCTATCACCTCATTTTGTCCGGTCGTGATGGTCAAGTGGATTAAGGCGTCTTGTACATACCAGTTGCGTGGCTCCTGGGAGTATGGGTTCGAGTCACTTCTGGGGTGTGAGTTTTCAGTTGCATATTGTCCTGGGGACCATTCAGGCTTGTTCGCATTTGTGTTCCTCACGTGTGCCCCAAACAATGAGGTGATTTGGTAAAATGCTATGCCCAAGATTACTATCCGAGTGCCGGCGGTGGGGTGGTTCAAATAGCCTCGGCTATCACCTCATTTTGTCCGGTCGTGATGGTCAAGTGGATTAAGGCGTCTTGTACATACCAGTTGCGTGGCTCCTGGGAGTATGGGTTCGAGTCACTTCTGGGGTGTGAGTTTTCAGTTGCATATTGTCCTGGGGACCATTCAGGCTTGTTCGCATTTGTGTTCCTCACGTGTGCCCCAAAGAATGAGGTGATTTGGTAAAATGCTATGCCCAAGATTACTATCCGAGTGCCGGCGGTGGGGTGGTTCAAATAGCCTCGGCTATCACCTCATTTTGTCCGGTCGTGATGGTCAAGTGGATTAAGGCGTCTTGTACATACCAGTTGCGTGGCTCCTGGGAGTATGGGTTCGAGTCACTTCTGGGGTGTGAGTTTTCAGTTGCATATTGTCCTGGGGACCATTCAGGCTTGTTCGCATTTGTGTTCCTCACGTGTGCCCCAAAGAATGAGGTGATTTGGTAAAATGCTATGCCCAAGATTACTATCCGAGTGCCGGCGGTGGGGTGGTTCAAATAGCCTCGGCTATCACCTCATTTTGTCCGGTCGTGATGGTCAAGTGGATTAAGGCGTCTTGTACATACCAGTTGCGTGGCTCCTGGGAGTATGGGTTCGAGTCACTTCTGGGGTGTGAGTTTTCAGTTGCATATTGTCCTGGGGACCATTCAGGCTTGTTCGCATTTGTGTTCCTCACGTGTGCCCCAAAGAATGAGGTGATTTGGTAAAATGCTATGCCCAAGATTACTATCCGAGTGCCGGCGGTGGGGTGGTTCAAATAGCCTCGGCTATCACCTCATTTTGTCCGGTCGTGATGGTCAAGTGGATTAAGGCGTCTTGTACATACCAGTTGCGTGGCTCCTGGGAGTATGGGTTCGAGTCACTTCTGGGGTGTGAGTTTTCAGTTGCATATTGTCCTGGGGACCATTCAGGCTTGTTCGCATTTGTGTTCCTCACGTGTGCCCCAAAGAATGAGGTGATTTGGTAAAATGCTATGCCCAAGATTACTATCCGAGTGCCGGCGGTGGGGTGGTTCAAATAGCCTCGGCTATCACCTCATTTTGTCCGGTCGTGATGGTCAAGTGGATTAAGGCGTCTTGTAACTGATTCAGAGGTATAAAACAGCCATAGAGTTAGTTAGGAGCAAGGGAGGAATCCCGATCATATGTGGCATTCTTCCAAGAAAGGGAGTGGGAAATGAATGGATATCGAGGGCACTTGGTGTCAATTGCCGGCTGGAAAGTTATTGCAAATCAAATGCAATATCTTTCATAGACAACTGGGAACACTTCTATGGAAGAAATGAAATGTATGCTCGTGATGGGGTGCATCTATCGAGAGCTGGGGTTGTTGCTGTTGCGAACTCGTTAGAAGAAGTGGTTAGAGGTGTTTGTTTGGGTTTAAACTGTTAGTAGATAGAGGTATGGGAATTGATTTGGAGGAAGGAGGTAATAAAAGTATGTGTTTGTGGGAGAAAGGAATTGGCAAAACGATCAGGGAAAGAGAAGGTCCGCAAAATAACAATTCACTTAGGGTATATTACACTAACAGTAGAAGTCTAAGAAATAAAATTAACGAATTAAATGCTCTTGTCTGCACAGAAAAAATAGATATTATTGCACTTACCGAAACGTGGATGAATGTAGAAAATAGAGAACTATTAGCTGAATATCAAATATATGGATTTAAACTATTTCACACAGATAGATATATTAGACGAGGAGGTGGAGTAGCCATATATGTTAGGGACAATTTGAAATGTAGTCTCAAAGAGGGAATCAAAACAGAGCCACACACAGAAACTATTTGGATTGAATTAAACGAAAAAGCTAATAATATTATAATAGGAGTAATATATAGGCCACCAAATTTAGACAGAATGGAAGCAAAGCATCTATGGGATGAAATATCTAGAGCATCTAGATCTAACAGTATTTATGTCATGGGTGACTTTAATTTTAGCGGAATAAACTGGTTGAACAAAACAGGGAATAGTGAAGCAGAAGATTTTCTAGAATTAATTGACGATTGCTTTCTTACGCAACACATTAAGGAACCAACACGGGAAAATAATATTTTAGATTTAGTGTTAACAAACAGGGAAACGCAAATTAATGACATCGAAATAGGGAGTGAGCTAGGGAGCAGTGATCACAAAGAAATCAGATTTAGCATAGAATGGAATAGACCAGTAGGAGAAAATTCTGTTAAAGTGCCAGATTTTCGAAAAGCTGATTTTAATAGCCTAAGAAATTTTTTGGGTCAAATTGATTGGAAAGTCTTGGGTATGGGGTGTGGGCCGGTCTTGGAGCGAGACATGAACCCAGCGATAGGTGACTTAAATGGGGATTTCGATGTGGATTCAATATATAACTTATTTAAGAATATTCTAAACAAAGCACAGGAACGTAGTATACCATACAAATTGAATAGATCGAATACTAATGACCCAAAGTGGATAACAAAGAATTTGAAGAACCTTATAGGTAAAAAGAGAGCTTGGTACAAAAGGATTAAAAATGGGGAGGTCACTTTAGAACAGGAATTCGTACAACTGGTTAGAAATGTTAAAAAAGAGATAAGGAAAGCAAAAAGAAACTATGAAGTTCGCATAGCAGGGCAAGCAAAGACAAATCCTAAAGGGTTTTTTCAGTTATATCGTACTAAGACTAGGGAAAGGATAGGTCCATTAAAAACTGAGACAGGTCAAATAACAGATAGTGATGAAGAGATGAGTAGTATTTTTAATAAATATTTTGTATCTGTATTTACTAAAGAGGAACTTAACAATATGCCTTCAGCCGAACAAGTCTATGTGGGTGGGGACGAGGACAGGTTGACGAGTTTAGCAGTTACCAGGGAGGATGTTCATAAACAAATAGTAAAACTCAAACCAAACAAATCCCCAGGGCCGGATGAAGTGTTTGCTAGGGTGCTTAAAGAATGCAAAGAGGAGCTTTGTGACCCACTGTCAACCATATTTAATAAATCAATAGAGTCAGGCAGAGTGCCAGAGTTTTGGAAAGTTGCTAATGTGATACCAGTTTTTAAGAAAGGAGATAGATCACTTGCGTCTAACTATCGACCAATTAGCCTAACGTCTATTGTGGGAAAGTTACTCGAATCTATAATAGCAAATAAAATTCGTCTTCATCTTGAAAAACATAAATTAATAATTGAGTCGCAACATGGTTTTATAAATGGCCGTTCATGTTTAACAAATTTGTTATCTTTTTATTCTAGCATTGTTGAGGCAGTTGATAGTGGTAAGGATTGCGATGTTGTATACCTTGACTTTAGCAAAGCTTTTGATACAGTGCCACATGAAAGACTGATTAAAAAAATAGAGTCTCATGGTATTGGGGGTGCTATATTAAGCTGCATTAGGGCATGGCTATACCAAAGGAAACAGAGAGTTAGTATAAATGGAATCAAGTCAGAGTGGGAAAATGTTGTAAGTGGAGTGCCTCAAGGCTCTGTCCTGGGACCTCTGTTGTTTATAATATATATAAATGATTTAGATTCAGGTTTGAGTAGCAACATTTGCAAATTTGCCGATGATACGAAAATCGGTAGGGAAATTAATTCGGAGGAGGACTCACTTTCACTTCAAGTTGATCTAGATAGGGTTTTGAAATGGTCAAAGGATTGGCAGATGCAGTTTAATGCTGATAAATGTAAAGTTCTGAGGTTAGGTAATGATGATAGAGTTACAAGATACGAGCTAGATGGTGTTGTGATTGCGAAGTCGGATTGCGAAAGGGATCTGGGAGTTATGATTAGTAAGAATTTAAAACAAAAGGATCAATGCATAAATGTTCGTAATAAGGCAAATCGGACACTTGGATTTATTAATCGCAGCGTTAGTAACAAGACACCTGGTGTGGTTCTCAAGCTATATCTTGCTCTAGTTAGGCCCCATTTAGATTATGCAGTTCAGTTTTGGTCGCCATATTATAGAATGGATATAAATTCACTTGAACGTGTCCAGCGTAGGATGACTAAGTTAATTCCCCAAATTAGAAATCTTTCATATGAAGAAAGATTAACAAAGCTTAAGTTGCATTCACTGGAAAGGCGAAGAGTTAGGGGTGACATGATAGAGGTTTACAAGTGGATGAATGGACATAACCGGGGGGATATTAATAGGGTATTAAAAGTATCAACACAGGACAGAACACGAAACAATGGATATAAATTGGATAAGTTTAGATTTAGGAAAGACTTGGGTAAATACTGGTTCAGTAACAGGGTTGTTGATTTGTGGAACCAATTGCCGCGTAACATTGTGGAGGTGGGGTCCCTCGATTGTTTCAAGCACGGGTTGGACAAGTATATGAGTGGGATTGGGTGGTTATAGAATAGGAGCTGCCTCGTATGGGCCAATAGGCCTTCTGCAGTTACCTTTGTTCTTATGTTCTTATGTTCTTACATACCAGTTGCGTGGCTCCTGGGAGTATGGGTTCGAGTCACTTCTGGGGTGTGAGTTTTCAGTTATATATATATATATATATATATATATATATATATATATATATATATATATATATATATATATATATATATATATATATATATATATATATATATATATATATATATATATATATATATATATATATATATATATATAATTTAGATTCAGGTTTGAGTAGCAACATCTGCAAATTTGCAGATGATACAAAAATCGGTAGGGAAATTAACACGGAAGAAGACTCACTATCACTTCAAGTTGATCTAAATAGGGTTTTGAAATGGTCACAAGATTGGCAGATGCAGTTTAATGCTGATAAATGTAAAGTTCTGTGGCTAGGTAATGATGATAGAGTTACTAGATACGAGCTAGATGGTGTTGAGATTGCGAAGTCGGATTGCGCAAGGGATCTGGGAGTTATGATTACATAAGAACATAAGAACAAAGGAAACTGCAGAAGGCCTATTGGCCCCTACGAGGCAGCTCCTATCCATAACCACCCAATCCCACTCATATACTTGTCCAACCCGCGCTTGAAACAATCAAGGGACTCCACCTCCACCACGTTACGCGGTAATTGGTTCCACAAATCAACAACCCTGTTACCGAACCAGTATTTACCCAAGTCTTTCCTAAATCTAAACTTTTCCAATTTATACCCATTGTTTCGTGTTCTGTCCTGTGTTGATACTTTTAATACCCTATTAATATCTCCTTTGTTATGTCCATTCATCCACTTGTAAACCTCTATCATGTCACCCCTAACTCTTCGCCTTTCCAGTGAATGCAATTTAAGCTTTGTTAATCTTTCTTGATTTGAAAGATTTCTAATTTGGGGAATTAACTTTGTCATCCTAAGCTTGACACGTTCAAGAGAATTTATATTCATTCTATGGTACGGCGACCAAAACTGACCTGCATAATCTAAATGGGGCCTAACTAGAGCAAGATATACCTGAAGAACCACACCAGATGTCCTTCTACTAACGCTTCGATTAATAAATCACAGTGTCCTATTTGCCTTATTACGAACATTCGTGCATTGTTCCTTTGGTTTAAATTCTTACTTATCATAACTCCCAGATCCTTTTCGCAATTCGACTTCGCAATCTCAACATCATCTAGCTCGTATCTTGTAACTCTATCATCATTACCTAGCCTCAAAACTTTACATTTATCAGCATTAAACTGCATCTGCCAATCCTTTGACCATTTCAAAACCCTATTTAGATCAACTTGAAGTGATAGTGAGTCTTCTTCCGTGTTAATTTCCCTGCTGATTTTTGTATCATCGGCAAATTTACAAATGTTGCTACTCAAACCTGAATCTAAATCATTGATATATATTATAAACAACAGTGGTCCCGGGACAGAGCCCTGAGGTACTCCACTTACAACATTTTCCCTACCTGACTTAACCCCATTTATACTAACTCTGTTTCCTTTGGAATAGCCATGCCCTAATCCAACTTAATATAGCACCTCCAATACCATGAGCCTCTATTTTTTTAATCAGTCTTTCATGTGGCACCGTATCAAAAGCTTTGCTAAAGTCAATGGTCTTCTCTGTACAGAAAAAATAGATATTATTGCACTTACCGAAACGTGGATGAATGTAGAAAATAGAGAACTATTAGCCGAATATCAAATAAATGGATTTAAACTATTTCACACAGATAGATATATTAGACGAGGAGGGGGAGTACCATATATGTTAGGGACAATTTGAAATGTAGTCTCAAAGAGGGAATCAAAACTGAGCCACACACAAACTATTTGGATAAAATTAAACGAAAAAGCAAATAATATTATAATAGGAGTTATATATAGGCCACCAAATTTAGACAGAATGGAAGCAAAGCATCTATGGGATGAAATATCTTCCATAAAGTTCCAGTCAGTCAGGTGCAGTCACAGTGAGAGATTGTGTTAGCTGGAGCTCCGATTCTAGTAACATTATTATTGCAATAATGGAAGGATTAGTGAAGGATTTGGTGAGTCTGGTTGGAGCTCTGAGAGCAGAGATGGATTCCCTGTGGGAGGAGGTACGACGGCTGAGACTTCGGGAGGAAACGAAGGAGGAGGCCAGTGTTGACGGGACCTCATTAAGAAGGACTGACGGGACCAGTATTAAGAAGACCTCGTCTTGGCAAGTTGTGAAAGACAGGGGTCTTAAGAAGACCTTGGCAAAACCGACAACTAATAGCGTACACGTTAGGACTTTTAACGCATTTGACGTATTAGAGGACTAGTGCTGTGGTGAACCTGTTGGTCAGCGAGGAGACAAAGTAACGAGGAGCATTGAAGCGCAGGTCCCTCAAACTGCTCGAAAGGAAAAGGGAGAATCGAAGCGAATTTTGGTTGTAGGAGATTCCCAGGTGAGGTATTTAGACAGAACGTTTTGTGCCAGAGATAGGGGGAACAGATTAAGGGTTTGCTATCCGGGAGCTGGAATTGGTGATATTGTTGGAAACATGAATTATATTATGACAGGAAATGGGAACAAACCCATTATTTGTATTAGTGCAGGGGGTAATGATGTTGGGCGAGTTAGGAGTGAGGAACTAATACAGAGATTTAGGACAGCCATTGAATTAGTTAGTAGCAAGGGAGGAATCCCGATCATATGTGGCATTCTTCCAAGAAAGGGAGTGGGAAATGAATGGATGTCGAGGGCACTTGGTGTCAATTGCCGGCTGGAAATATATTGCAAATCAAATGCAATATCTTTCATAGACAACTGGGAACGCTTCTATGGAAGAAATGAAATGTATGCTCGTGATGGGGTGCATCTATCGAAGGATGGGGTTGTTGCTGTTGCGAACTCGTTGGAACCAGTGGTTAGAGGTGTTTGTTTGGGTTTAAACTGTTAGTACAAAGTGGTATGGGAATTGATTTGGAGGAAGGAGGTAATAAAAGTATGTGTTCATGGGAGAAAAGAATTGGCAAATTGATCAGGGAGAGAAAAGGGCCTCAAAATAACAATTCACTTAGTATATATTTCACTAACAGTAGAAGTCTAAGAAATAAAATTAATGAATTAAATGCTCCTGTCTGCACAGAAAAAACAGAAAATATTGCACTTACCGAAACTTGGATGAATGTAGAAAATAGAGAACTATTAGCTGAATATCAGATAAATGGATTTAAACTATTTCACACAGATAGATATATTAGACGAGTAGGGGGAGAAGCCATATATGTTAGGGACAATTTGAAATGTAGTCTCAAAGAGGGAATCAAAACTGAGCCACACACAGAAACTATTTGGATAGAATTAAACGAAAAAGCAAATAATATTATAATAGGAGCTATATATAGGCCACCAAATTTAGACGGAATGGAAGCAAAGCATCTATGGGATGAAATATCTAGAGCATCTAGATCTAACAGTATTTATGTCATGGGTGACTTTAATTTTAGTGGAATAAACTGGGTGAACAAAACAGGGAATAGTGAAGCAGAGAATTTTCTAGAATTAATTGACGATTGCTTTCTTACGCAACACATTAAGGAACCAACGCGGGAAAATAATATTTTAGATTTAATGTTAACTAACAGTGAAACACAAATTAATGACATCGAGATAGGGAGTGAGCTAGGGAGCAGTGATCACAAAGTTATCAGATTTAGCATAGAATGGAATAGACCTGTAGGAGAAAATTCTGTTAAAGTGCCAGATTTTCGAAAAGCTGATTTTAATAGCCTAAGAATTTTTTGGGGTCAAATAGATTGGAAAGTCTTGGGTATGGGGTGTGGGCCGGTCTTAGAGCGAGACATGAAACCAGCGACAGGTGACGTAAAAGGGGATTTCGATGTGGATTTAATATATAACTTATTTAGGAATATTCTAAACAAAGCACAGGAACGAAGTATACCATACAAATTGAATAGATCGAATACTAATGACCCAAAGTGGATAACAAATAATTTAAAGAACCTTATAGGTAAAAAGAGAAATTGGTACAAAAGGATTAAGAATGGGGAAGTCAGGTTAGAACAGGAATTCATACAACTGGTTAGAAATGTTAAAAAAGAGATTAGGAAAGCAAAAAGAAACTATGAAGTTCGCATAGCAGAGCAAGCAAAGTCAAATCCAAAAGGTTTTTTTCAGTTATATCGAACTAAGACTAGGGAAAGGATAGGTCCATTAAAATCTGAGACAGGTCAAATAACAGATAGTGATGAAGAGATGAGTAGTTTTTTTAACAAATATTTTATATCTGTATTTACTAAAGAAGAACTTAACAATATGCCTTCAGCCGAACAAGTCCATGTGGGTGGGGATGAGGACCGGTTGACTAGTTTAGCAGTTACCAGGGAGGATGTAATTAAACAATTAGAAAAACTAAAACCAAAAAATCCCCAGGGCCGGATGAAGTGTTTGCCAGGGTGCTTAAAGAATGCAAAGAGGAGCTTTCCGAGCCACTGTCTATCATATTTAATAAATCAATAGAGTCAGGCAGAGTGCCAGAGTCATGGAAGGTAGCTAATGTGGTACCAATTTTTAAGAAAGGAGATAGATCACTTGCGTCTAACTATCGGCCAATTAGCCTAACGTCTATTGTGGGAAAGTTACTTGAATCAATAATTGCAAATACAATTCGTCTCCATCTTGAAAAACATAAATTAATAAATGAGTCGCAACATGGTTTTACAAATGGCCGTTCATGTTTAACAAATTTGCTAACTTTTTATTCCAGTATAGTTGAGGCAGTTGATAGTGGTAAGGATTGTGATGTTGTGTACCTTGACTTTAGCAAAACTTTTGATACAGTGCCACATGAAAGACAAATTAAAAAATTAGAAGCTCATGGTATTGGGGGTGCTATATTAACTTGGATTAGGGCATGGCTATTCCAAAGGAAACAGGGAGTTAGTATAAATGGGGTTAAGTCAGAGTGGGATAATGTTGTTAGTGGAGTACCTCAGGGCTCTGTCCTGAGACCTCTGTTGTTTATAATATATATAAATGATTTAGATTCAGGTTTGAGTAGCAACATTTGCAAATTTGCCGATGATACGAAAATTGGTAGGGAAATTAATTCGGAGGAGGACTCACTATCACTTCAAGTTGATCTAGATAGGGTTTTGAAATGGTCAAATGATTGGCAAATGCAGTTTAATGCTGATAAATGTAAAGTTCTGAGGCTAGGTAATGATACAGTTACAAGATACGAGCTAGATGTTGTTGAGATTGCGAAGTCGATATCTAGAGCATCTAGATCTAACAGTATTTATGTCATGGGTGACTTTAATTTTAGCGGAATAAACTGGTTGAACAAAACAGGGAATAGTGAAGCAGAAGATTTTCTAGAATTAATTGACGATTGCTTTCTTACGCAACACATTAAGGAACCAACACGGGAAAATAATATTTTAAATTTAGTGTTAACTAACAGGGAAACACAAATTAATGACATCGAAATTGGGAGTGAGCTAGGGAACAGTGATCACAAAGAAATCAGACTTAGCATAGAATGGAATAGACCAGTAGGAGAAAATTCTGTTAAAGTGCCAGATTTTCGAAAAGCTGATTTTAATAGCCTAAAAAATTTTTTGGGTCAAATTGATTGGAAAGTCTTGGGTATGGGGTGTGGGCCGGTCTTGGAGCGAGACATGAACCCAGCAATAGGTGACTTAAATTGGGATTTCGATGTGGATTCAATGTATAACTTATTTAAGAATATTCTAAACAAAGCACAGAAACGTAGTATACCATACAAATTGAATAGATCGAATACTAATGACCCAAAGTGGATAACAAAGAATTTGAAGAACCTTATAGGTAAAAAGAGAGCTTGGTACAAAAGGATTGAAAATGGGGAGGTCACTTTAGAACAGGAATTCGTACAACTGGTTAGAAATGTTAAAAAAGAGATAAGGAAAGCAATAAGAAACTATGAAGTTCGCATAGTAGGGCAAGCAAAGACAAATCCTAAAGGGTTTTTTCAGTTATATCGTACTAAGACTAGGGAAAGGATAGGTCCATTAAAAACTGAGACAGGTCAAATAACAGATAGTGATGAAGAGATGAGTAGTATTTTTAATAAATAATTTGTATCTGTATTTACTAAAGAGGAACTTAACAATATGCCTTCAGCCGAACAAGTCTATGTGGATGGGGACGAGGACAGGTTGACGAGTTTAGCAGTTACCAGGGAGGATGTTCTTAAACAAATAGTAAAACTCAAACCAAACAAATCCCCAGGGCCAGATGAAGTGTTTGCCAGGGTACTTAAAGAATGCAAAGAGGAGCTTTGTGACCCACTGTCAACCATATTTAATAAATCAATAGAGTCAGGCAGAGTGCCAGAGTTTTGGAAAGTTGCTAATGTGATACCAGTTTTTAAGAAAGGATATAGATCACTTGCGTCTAACTATCGACCAATTAGCCCAACGTCTATTGTGGGAAAGTTACTCGAATCTATAATAGCAAATAAAATTCGTCTTCATCTTGAAAAACATAAATTAATAATTGAGTCGCAACATGGCTTTATAAATGGCCGTTCATGTTAAACAAATTTGTTATCTTTTTATTCTAGCATAGTTGAGGCAGTTGATAGTGGTAAGGATTGTGATGTTGTGTACCTTGACTTTAGCAAAGCTTTTGATACAGTGCCACATGAAAGACTGATTAAAAAGATAGAGTCTCATGGTATTGGGGGTGCTATATTAAGCTGGATTAGGGCATGGCTATACAAAAGGAAACAGAGTTAGTATAAATGGAATCAAGTCAGAGTGGGAAAATGTTGTAAGTGGAGTGCCTCAAGGCTCTGTCCTGGGACCTCTGTTGTTTATAATATATATAAATGATTGAGATTCAGGTTTGAGTAGCAACATTTGCAAATTTTCCGATGATACGAAAATCGGTAGAGAAATTAATTCGGAGGAGGACTCGCTATCACTTCAAGTTGATCTAGATAGGGTTTTAAAATGGTGAAAGGATTGGCAGATGCAGTTTAATGCTGATAAATGTAAAGTTGTGAGGTTAGGTAATGATGATAGAGTTACAAGATACGAGCTAGATGGTGTTGAGATTGCGAAGACGGATTGCGAAAGGGATCTGGGAGTTATGATTAGTAAGAATTTAAAACAAAAGGATCAATGCATAAATGTTCGTAATAAGGCAAATCGGACACTTGGATTTATTAATCGCAGCGTTAGTAACAAGACACCTGGTGTGGTTCTCAATCTATATCTTGCTCTTGTTAGGCCCCATTTTTATTATGCAGTTCAGTTTTGGTCGCCATATTATAGAATAGATATAAATTCACTTGAACGTGTCCAGCGTAGGATGACTAAGTTAATTCCCCAAATTAGAAATCTTTCATATGAAGAAAGATTAACAATGCTTAATATGAATGATATTATGACAGGAAATGGGAACAAACCCATTATTTGTATTAGTGCAGGGGGTAATGATGTTGGACGAGTTAGGAGTGAGGAACTAATACAGAGATTCAGGACAGCCATTGAATTAGTTAGGAGCAGGGGAGGAATCCCGATCATGTGTGGCATTTTTCCAAGAAAGGGAGTGGGAAATGAATGGATGTCGAGGGCAATTGGTGTCAATTGCCGGCTGGAAAGATATTGCAAATCAAATGCAATATCTTTCATAGACAACTGGGAACACTTCTATGGAAGAAACGAAATGTATGCTCGTGATGGGTTGCATCTATCGATAGTTGGGGTTGTTGCTGTTGCGAACTCGTTGGAAGAAGTGGTTAGAGGTGTTTGTTTGGGTTTAAACTGTTAGTAGATAGAGGTATGGGAATTGATTTGGAGGAAGGAGATAATAAAAGTATGTGTTTGTGGGAGAAAGGAATTGGCAAAGTGATCAGGGAAAGAGAAGGGCCTCAAAATAAATATTCACTTAGGGTATATTACACTAACAGTAGAAGTCTAAGAAATAAAATTAACGAATTAAATGCTCTTGTCTGCACAGAAAAAAAGATATTATTGCACTTACCGAAACGTGGATGAATGTAGAAAATAGAGAACTATTAGCTGAATATCAAATAAATGGATTTAAACTATTTCACACAGACAGATATATTAGACGAGGAGGGGGAGTAGCCATATATGTTAGGGACATTTTGAAATGTAGTCTCAAAGAGGGAATCAAAACTGAGCCACACATAGAAACTATTTGGATAGACTTATACGAAAAAGCAAATAATATTATAATTGGAGTTATATATAGGCCACCAAATTTAGACAGAATGGAAGCAAAGCATCTATGGGATGAAATATATAGGGCATCTAGATCTAACAGTATTTACGTCATGGATGACTTTAATTTTAGTGGAATAAACTGGTTGAACAAAACAGGGAATAGTGAAGCTGAAGATTTTCTAGAATTAATTGACGATTGTTTTCTTACGCAACACATTAAGGAACCAACACGGGTAAATAATATTTTAGATTTAGTGTTAACTAACAGGGAAACACAAATTAATGACATCAAAATAGGGAGTTGTTACGGCCCTCTCGGGACGCAACGGGGTTCTTACTCTGATGTAGTTAGAGGAAGATATATATCCGGCCCCAAGCCAGTAGAGGCTATCAAAGGATGCGATCCGTGACGCAAGTAACTTAAAGGGAGTAGGGAAAGAAAGGTAAGAACTTAATATAATATAATTTTCACCATCACCATTTGAATATATAGAAATAAAACGTAGACAAGGGGGAGGGGTATTAACACTTTACAAAGGGGATCAACAGTGTAGTCTTCTGCTAGAGACTATGGATCCTTGAAGCTAGGTGCTGAGTCCGCGGTGCTTTCTTCGTGGCCTCAAGACGTGTCCTCTGAGAACGCCGAGTCTACCCTGGCCACAGGTCAGCCACAACACAGGTCCACTGGGGGGACCGTCGTGGAGGCCGTCAACCACACGTCCAGCAGGTCTGCTGGCAGGTACTGAGCCACCAAGGCTGGTACGGCCACTCCACGAACGATAAAAGGGGTACGCCCTAGACAGGAGTCTCGTGTGATATCACCAATCACCCTCCTGTCCTCACTACCCCAGTGGATTATCGTCTCCAACCGTCGGTCCCGGGTAAATCCTTTAACTGCCACTCCAATGGCAGGCTAACACACCACAGTGTTCTTCCGGGGGGACGACGTCACAAAAGCTGCAGCAAACTTCACTGTATGGAGACTGGCTGCCTCGGGTAGACTCACTACCCCTTCAACACAGTGGTCCCAGGTCGGCTCTGTAAGCAGACACGTCATTAATAACCGGGACACTAATACACCACACTCACAGGCTCAGATACAAACGCCCGACATATCCACTCCATAGATGGCGCTGTCTTCGGAGCACCACCTCACCAGAGGTCAGGGGCGGCGGTGTTGAGCGCTGAACCAGACTGGAAACTGGTCCTCGAGGCCAGTACACGCTGTCCTCACTAGGTGTCGTCGTTCGTTTGGCGGGGGTTTCGGGAGCTGACCCACAGATGGCGTGTTTGTCACTGCTCCAGGCTAGGACGCTGGATCCGGGTTCGTAACACCTCCCCACCAAAAAGAATTTGGTTTGGGGTTCTATAAAAAACACAAACCAAATTAGCAGGGCGACACAACTCCAAATGGACTTACTTATACTATGAACTGGAGTGATGAAACTGTCTTGTCCACAGAACTTTTCTACTAGCCATTTCCGGCACAACGGGAGCTTGCAGATAGAAGGCAATGATCTGCCCGACGTAATCTTCCACGTCTCCCACGTCTCCACTGCGATGTCAAGCAGGGGCATCATCTCACCTCTCTCGAGTACGGATTGGTTTCGACACGATCTGGGGTGACTCGACACTTCCCTATGTCGTGGCACCGATGATGGCTGACCACAGACGGCATTTCTGGTGCCAGTCCGATGGTCCTTCAGGGAGACAGGAACCTGGAATACAGGGGTCTGATAATTCAGAGTGCTAGCGACAGTGGGTAAGTCAATACTTACGGCATACCCTACTAGGTCCACTCCTAGTCTCAACGGGGCTGTTTGTATGTCGCAGATGGCATTCACTCTGCCACCGTCAGGTCGACCAACGTTCCGCATAACGCTGTGTTGAGGCTCAGCAGTCACGCGGGGGGTGTCAACCTGTCGGAAACAGTCACTCACATTATCACATGTCGTACCTCCTGTATCATCTATTACCTCCCAGGTCCCTTCTTCAACTGCAACACTTGCAGTACAACTCTCCAATCCCTGGGACCTCTTCTCGATGTTCACGGGAGCCATCATCCTTCGGGTCGTCCACTGATCCTTACTGAGAACACAGAGAACACATAGGAGAATAAAACAAAATATCGCTAAGAAACATGAGGCCAATTGAGGGATAAGTTTCCTGAGTCTGTCATGTCCATAGCCGGCAACATCCACTAGCCTGGCTTGGACCAAAGAGGGCACTAGACCTTTAGAACATACCTCACATACCTCTGACGTCTGGGGAATCTCTGGCTGGCCCACTACACGCTGTAACTTGCCATACCGCAAGCACACCTCAGCCTTCGCTCCAGACTCGTTGGTATCCGTGGGTGTCTGCACACGAGGCCTCTCTTCTAGCTCAGGTACTTCTGCCTTCTTAACCTCATGTTCCTTGTCGAGAGAATCAGGAGACACTGCTAGATAACTGTCGATCTGCGGGGGAGAGGACAAATTAGACATGTTCAAATCCGGGTCTGTCTTTACCTGGACATTACCATTGCCTGTAGACACCTCTGACTTTGATGTTCTGGCAGACTCGTCCGCTTTCTTGGGATGATTGGTGCTCCAATCGGTCACCAAGTCGTTGGCTAGTACCACGTCAATCCCAGCCACAGGGAGGGTATCGACTACTGCCAACTCACAGGTGCCGCTGAAGTAAAGCGAGTCGAGATGTACTGGCACTAAGGGGGCGATGTACTGCGTCCTAGGAAACCCAACCAGGACAACCTCTGGTCTCCCAACCACACTTACTCCCTCGGGTAACGAGCTCTTCACGATCAGGGACTGGGCTGCTCCACTATCTCTGAGCACTACAACTGATCTACCAGTATGATCACTCGTTACATACCCGGTTGAAGTGTGCGGGGCCAACAAACTTGGTCCTTCCTGCTTCGTCGTAGACTGGTTTCCTGCTGGTGGTGTAACACAGCTGATCAACATCACCTCCCTTCGTGCGCTGCCACCTCTTCTGCCTCGGCACCTAGCAGCTATGTGCCCTTTCTGCCCACAAGTCCAGCACACCATATTCCTCCTTGGACTACGGTGTTTCGGACTACTAGGACTTGTTCTTCGGGGGCTACTTGGGGGCGTCTTCTTAGCGCTTCGTGGGACGGGTCTTTCTTCTTCTTCGTCGTGAGGTCTGTCAAACCGGCGCTGGTAATTCCTCGGGACGTACTTAGCAGACGGCCTATGAGTCAGGATATACTCTTCAGCCATGGTGGCTGCTGCACTCAAGGTCTCTACCTGCTGTTCCTCCAAGTACGTCTTGAGGTCTCCAGACAAACAATCCTTGAAGTCCTCGAGCAGAATCAACTGTTCGAGGTCTTCCCTGGTCTCCACCTTCCGAGAGGCACACCATTCTTGGAAAAGTCGCTCCTTGATCGTGGCGAACTCGGTAAAAGTGTGCTCTGAGGTCTTCTTCAGGTTTCGGAACTTCTGCCTGTACGCCTCAGGTACCAATTGGTACGCCATGAGCACAACTTTCTTCACCATATCGTAATCGCCGGAGTCGTCAAGGGATAACGTAGAGTAGGCGATTTGGGCCTTCCCAGTCAAGACTGACTGTATCATGATGGCCCAATTCTCCCTTGGCCACTCCAAAGAGGCAGCGACTTTCTCGAAGGCTGCAAAGAATTTTGACACTTCCTTCTCATGGAATTTGGGGACCATTTTGATGTTGCGTACCGGATCGAAGCCACTGGTGTCCGTTGTTTGCCTCCGACCACCGCCTAATCGCAATACTTCTAGTTCATGTTGTCTCTCTCTTTCCTCCCTTTCTCGTTCTCGTTCTTCTCTCTCTCGTTCTCGTTCTTCTCTCTCTCGTCTCTCTTCTCTTTCTCGTTCTTCTCTCTCTCGTTTCTCTTCTCTTTCTCGTTCTTCTTTTTCTCTTTCTCGTTTATCTTCTCTTTCTCGTTCTTCTTTCCTTTCTTCCAATTCTAAACGCCTCATCGCCATTTCCTTATCTTTCATCTCCATCTCTTTATCTTTTAATTCTCGTTCTAATTCTAACTTCTTCCACTCTATTTCACGATTGATCTCTAGGGCACGCATCTTGACTGTTAGGAAGCTGATATTAAGCTCGCCTGCATCACTGTCAACGTCGCTGCCCTTATCTTCCTTTTCCGTGGAAGCTATGTCTGCACTTTCCTTTGTACTAGGAGTCTCGCCTTCCTGTTTCTCTTCTGCCTTCAGGTGCCGGTGTACCTTGGACAAGATCTCCACACGGGAGTCACTGGCACGGATCTTGATCTCCAGGTAGGCGCTCACTAGTACAAGTTCCGGTTTGCTCAGATATTTTAATCTGGCAAGACAATCTTCTCTGTTCAGAAAAGCCTGAACCTCGTCCAGATCATCGATGGTGGCTTTGTCTGCCATTGTCACAGATGGAATACTTAGCACTTAACACACTGAGCACTGTTCTACGCCAATATTGCACCAAACACTGCACTTGCCAATATTGCACGTAATCACTCCGGGCACCGCACTACCCAATATTGCACTGAGTCCAAGCGAACACTTCGCTCTACAATATTGCACTAAATCACGAAGCACCGCACTAGTCAATATTGCACTTAATCGCTTAATCACAGCGAGCACCGCACTGCACAATATCGCACTTAGTCACTGAGCACCGCACAGGACGTATAACGTCACAATCGTCACACAGGGGGAATTATATACAGGGATTACGCCACTTCACCACCCCTGTCAAACATACTTAACAAGGGGTCGGATCCCGCTGGGGATGCCAATTATGTTACGGCCCTCTCGGGACGCAACGGGGTTCTTACTCTGATGTAGTTAGAGGAAGATATATATCCGGCCCCAAGCCAGTAGAGGCTATCAAAGGATGCGATCCGTGACGCAAGTAACTTAAAGGGAGTAGGGAAAGAAAGGTAAGAACTTAATATAATATAATTTTCACCATCACCATTTGAATATATAGAAATAAAACGTTGACAAGGGGGAGGGGTATTAACACTTTACAAAGGGGATCAACAGTGTAGTCTTCTGCTAGAGACTATGGATCCTTGAAGCTAGGTGCTGAGTCCGCGGTGCTTTCTTCGTGGCCTCAAGACGTGTCCTCTGAGAACGCCGAGTCTACCCTGGCCACAGGTCAGCCACAACACAGGTCCACTGGGGGGACCGTCGTGGAGGCCGTCAACCACACGTCCAGCAGGTCTGCTGGCAGGTACTGAGCCACCAAGGCTGGTACGGCCACTCCACGAACGATAAAAGGGGTACGCCCTAGACAGGAGTCTCGTGTGATATCACCAATCACCCTCCTGTCCTCACTACCCCAGTGGATTATCGTCTCCAACCGTCGGTCCCGGGTAAATCCTTTAACTGCCACTCCAATGGCAGGCTAACACACCACAGTGTTCTTCCGGGGGGACGACGTCACAAAAGCTGCAGCAAACTTCACTGTATGGAGACTGGCTGCCTCGGGTAGACTCACTACCCCTTCAACACAGTGGTCCCAGGTCGGCTCTGTAAGCAGACACGTCATTAATAACCGGGACACTAATACACCACACTCACAGGCTCAGATACAAACGCCCGACATATCCACTCCATAGATGGCGCTGTCTTCGGAGCACCACCTCACCAGAGGTCAGGGGCGGCGGTGTTGAGCGCTGAACCAGACTGGAAACTGGTCCTCGAGGCCAGTACACGCTGTCCTCACTAGGTGTCGTCGTTCGTTTGGCGGGGGTTTCGGGAGCTGACCCACAGATGGCGTGTTTGTCACTGCTCCAGGCTAGGACGCTGGATCCGGGTTCGTAACAGGAGTGAGCTAGGGAACAGTGATCACAAAGAAATCAGATTTAGCATAGAATGGAATAGACCTGTAGGAGAAAATTCTGTTAAAGTGCCAGATTTTCGAAAAGCTGATTTTAATAGCCTAAGAAATTTTTTGGGTCAAATTGATTGGAAAGTCTTGGGTATGGGGTGTGGGCCGGTCTTGGAACGAGACATGACCCCAGGGATAGGTGACGTAAAAGGGGATTTCGATGTGGATTTAATATATAATTTATTTAAGAATTTTCTAAACAAAGCACAGGAACGTAGTATACCATACAAATTGAATAGATCGTATACTAATGACCCAAAGTGGATAACAAGGAATTTGAAGAACCTTATAGGTAAAAAGAGAGCTTGGTACAAAAGGATTAAAAATGAGGAGGTCACTTTAGAACAAGAATTCGTACAACTGGTTAGAAATGGTAAAAAAGAGATAAGGAAAGCAAAAAGAAACTATGAAGTTCGCATAGCATGGCAAGCAAAGACAAATCCTAAAAGGTTTTTTCAGTTATATCGAACTAAGAGTAGGGAAAGGATAGGTCCATTAAAAACTGAGACAGGTCAAATAACAGATAGTGATGAAGAGTTGAGTAGTATTTTTAATAAATATTTTGTATCTGTATTTACTAAAGAGGAACGTAACAATATGCCTTCAGCCGAACAAGTCTATGTGGGTGGGGACGAGGACAGGTTGACGAGTTTAGCAGTTACCAGGGAGGATGTTCTTAATCATATAGTAAAACTCAAACCAAACAAATCCCCGAGGCCGGATGAAGTGTTTGCCAGGGTGCTTAAAGAATGCAAAGAGGAGCTTTGTATAGTGCATCAATTTGTATAGTGTATCAATTTGTATAGTGCAGGGGGTAATGATGTTGGACGAGTTAGGAGTGAGGAACTAATACAGAGATTCAGGACAGCCATTGAATTAGTTAGGAGCAAGGGAGGAATCCCGATCATATGTGGCATTCTTCCAAGAAAGAGAGTAGGAAATGAATGGATATCGAGGGCACTTGGTGTCAATTGCGCCGCGAGGATAGAGTGAAGATCCGCAGGGCTACGATGAGTGACCTTGTGTATACTGTTGCTCACCCTCTTATGGTGAACCCCCGACAATATATATATATATATATATATATATATATATATATATATATATATATATATATATATATATATATATATATATATATATATATATATATATATATATATATTTTGTGACGATAATCTCTTTCAAGAGAGATTGAGCCTGCTCTTCCCTAAATCATTTACGTCATTCTACAAGTACAAGATACTATATTAAAGATACGTCCACCAGTATCACAAAAGGTTTTGCCCAAGAAGCAAAGCGTACCTTGCACCACCAGACACGCCGGCTCTCCACCCGTCGTCAATGAGCAAACTACCCATTCTCCGCCTGCCTGCTCCTGATTGGCTGGTGAATCGCTGACAGCACACCTGCGCCTGCACTCACGCCCTCTACCTGAGTCGACGTCTGGGCCAGCTCACGCCGTCCTCCTCAGAATATCTCTGTGCTCTTAGAAGTTGACATCTCTCTCTGGTATACTACGCCCTGTCTGTCGTGTACTAAGGGAGGTGGCAGCTCTAGCCAATATTCTCAGCACCTGATTATTATTATTGTCTTGCACATTATTTTGTATTAGAGTAATTTTTCACATCTATTTTACGTAAGCCAAGGGATTGTCTTTGTTCATATCTTGTTTTCTAAAGTAATTAAAATTTCATTGTTTATATTTTGTGTTTTGCGTGTCTTCCCATTACCTTACCACAGACAAACAGGCAAGCAGTCTTTTTTTTTTATGTAAGTGTGACCAGGCATTGACACCTGCCATTGGAGGGCTGCCGAACATTAACACTCCAACACTTTACCGTCACAATATATATATATATATATATATATATATATATATATATATATATATATATATATATATATATATATATATATATATATATATATATATATATATATATATATATATATATATATATATATATAAGTATATTTTGGTAGCAGTCTTTCCTGTAGACATATATTATTAAATATGTCCGAAAAAGTAAGATTAATAATTCTAAATCGAATTTTCTCAATTTTTCTTACATTTTTCTTCACTGTTGATGGTAACTGAAAAATCAATTCTCCAAAATTCATTTTTATTTCTAGTCTGACGCGACACTTGAGCGCGTTTTGTAAAACTTATTACATTTTCAAAGACTTTGGTTTACACACACACAACTATAACTGAACAGAGCTTAAACATCGATTTTTTATACCTACATTTGGGTGAGGTGATGTTACAACAGTTTTGGATGAGGTGAAAACAAACTTTCAACACAAGACAGAACACGAAACAATGGGTATAATATTTTGTAAGTTAGAGGGAAGAATGGAAGTAACTGCAGAGGGCCAATTGACCCATATTTCTTGATGTTTCTATATTGGTGCGGAGTCTTGAAGTGAGTAGAATATAGTTGTGGCACATATATATATATATATATATATATACACTCAACCCACCAGGAGACTCGAACACTGGCCAACAAGGTGGCAGTTGCATGCTGTATCCACTACGCTATACTTCAAAGCCATAAGAGAGGTAGGAATTCTGGGGTATTTAACCAACCAGAACTCCAATCCTCTCCCAGGCGATGAGATAGTGTGGGACCTCGGATGCTCTTTCATCGGTTCCTGTTATATGGGAAAACTCAGTGCCAAATGCTTAATGCACAGACTACCCTATTCCAGTAGCTGAAGTTATAACTTTTTAGACACTCAACCCACCAGGAGACTCGAACACTGGCCAACAAGGTGGCAGTTGCATGCTGTATCCACTACGCTATACTTCAAAGCCATAAGAGAGGTAGGAATTCTGGGGTATTTAACCAACCAGAACTCCAATCCTCTCCCAGGCGATGAGATAGTGTGGGACCTCGGATGCTCTTTCATCGGTTCCTGTTATATGGGAAAACTCAGTGCCAAATGCTTAATGCACAGACTACCCTATTCCAGTAGCTGAAGTACTACTTCAGCTACTGGAATAGGGTAGTCTGTGCATTAAGCATTTGGCACTGAGTTTTCCCATATAACAGGAACCGATGAAAGAGCATCCGAGGTCCCACACTATCTCATCGCCTGGGAGAGGATTGGAGTTCTGGTTGGTTAAATACCCCAGAATTCCTACCTCTCTTATGGCTTTGAAGTATAGCGTAGTGGATACAGCATGCAACTGCCACCTTGTTGGCCAGTGTTCGAGTCTCCTGGTGGGTTGAGTGTCTAAAAAAGTTATAAACTTCAGCTACTGGAATAGGGTAGTCTGTGCATTATATATATATATATATATATATATATATATATATATATATATATATATATATATATATATATATATATATATATATATATATATATATCTATCTATATCTATCTATATATATATATATATATATATATATATATACATATATATATATATATATATATATATATATATATATATATATATATATATATATATATCTATCTATATCTATCTATATATATATATATATATATATATATATATATATATATATATATATATATATATATACATATATATATATATATATATATATATATATATATATATATATATATATATATATATATATATATATATATATATGCAAACAAGCCTGAATGGTCCCCAGGACTATATGCAACTGAGGTGTGAGTTTTCTGGGGTGTGAGTTTTCAGTTATATATTTATATATATATATATATATATATATATATATATATATATATATATATATATATATATATATATATATATATATATATATATATATATATATAATATGGTTATGGATCTCTTGAAAAACACGACAATGGAAAACATTGATGAATGTCACAGACGGGTTCGATCATTGTTGCAAGTCAAACACTTCTTCGAATTCCTCTGAAGTTGGACTAGTGCCCAAGACGCAACAGGCATTTCCCCTCTGAATCGCAACACTGAGGCGCTGGAACAAGAAAGTTTTTGCTCTCTGGTCTTTTGTAGTGCTGATCAATTTGTCCCCCAATTCCTTCAGGAACTTCAATGCACATTTTCCCCACGAACTGAGGGTCTCCGAGCTGATCGGAACAAAGCTGTAGCAGTGTGCTAGACTTCTGTATTTAATAATTTTCTGCGATTCCCTGAAAGAAGCAGCACCACCGCTTTCACGTGTGCTGTAGTGGAGGTAGGTACTGGCCAGTGTGGCAGCGCACGTGTAGTCCCACACCACTTGCTTACCATCCTTCCAAGGTAGCTAGGTGACCCCATCTGGGCGCTTCTGAGGGTCGTTAGGTCTGGATAAGTGTGGTTCTCTCTGTGCCGAGCAGCTGGCTGTGGCGAGGCTCCTTTTGATGATGTCATTGACTTCTTCATGTCTTGCAATTTTACCCTGTGATTTACGACGTACCAGATCATGACGACCATATTGGTCTGCCATCGCAGTTCCGCAGATGCACATATGTTCGGTGAGGATGGGGGCGGCAAGGCGAAGGAATATATATATATATATATATATATATATATGTATATATATATATATATATATATATATATATATATATATATATATATATATATATATATATATATATATATATATATATGTGTGTGTGTGTATATCACGAAAATAAACACGTGGTTAAAAATGTGACAATGTCAGACCACGGAGGAAAAATGAAACAGGAATTTCCTTAAGTACTTTCATATATTAATACATCTTCAGAAGGAGTGGTCTGACAGTAGATATTTTGGTGACAGATAGCCCCACCTATGTATGTAGATCAGATAAGAAAATCAGAAGCGGGGAGCCACATAGTGCCACTCCATATTAGGTCACCCAAGGTGTGAGTGGTAGCAGTCGAAAAAACAGTGAAGATAGGTATCTATTATGTGCCACTATGATCATGTTCATTTACAGTAAAGTAGCTGCCTATGAAGGGTAATCAGATAAGAAAATCAGAGGCGGGGTGCCACTTAGAGCCACCCCATATTAGGTCGCCCAAGGTGTGGGGCAGCAACAATCGTAAAATAGTGAAGATAGGTATCTATTATGTGTCGCTATGTTCATGCTCATGTTCATTTATACAGAAAAGTATGACAGTATATTTGTATAATAAACACTCAGGTGAGCGGCAGTTACCCCCCACACCTCCCTCTATGGGACAGGTGTAAAAACAGGATCCTCTCAGTAGGGGTGGTCCCCCCCCCCCCTCACCACCCTTCCTCGTACTTGATGACCTTGAGTGTACCGTAAGAGGGACCAGCCTCCCTTAGTTGTTTTTAAGTTGGATATATTTTAAGCCTCTATACTTAAAGAAGGAGACAAAGAAATAATCCTGATGATTTATAGATTATATTATCAAAGTACATAGGGTTAAACATAGTCGTATTGTAGGTCATCTCCCCCCACATAATATTTATTAACAAGACCTCTCCTTCTCGCCCACAAGTCCGTTGTGGGGTCTTCCTCCCCCTCCTCCTCCTCCTCCTCCTGGGGCGAAGACGATGACTCATCATCTCCCAGAGAGTGAATGGGATGTAGTGCGCCTCCCTCAGGTGACTGACTGCTGACGTCATAGGGTTCACTCTCGCTGGTGGGGTGTTGTCCTTCCTCTCCTTGTGGTTCAATGACGTCACCACCTTCACTCTCGGTGGACATTCCTTGGGCTGAGGTGTTGGGGTGGGGCTCGGATGGTATGTCTGGGTGACCATACGCTAGGCTAGTGTATTTATTTAGGTAAAAGCGCTTATCATCAAATGCACTTAAACCCCTCTTAGTATTGAATGTGGTTGCCATCTGCCCCCCTATGTTTCTTATTTGTGAGTAATTAAAAGTATTTACTACACCATTACTGTGAAGGGTCTCTTTAAAGTGGTTATGTGTTAAAGATCTTTGCACAGCTCGGGGAATACCCTTAGCGGTGATGGAATTTTTATTGTCAAGCAAAAGCACACTATACATTTTGGGCTTGAGTGCCACAACTTCAAGGATGTGTTTATCTGACACCTCTGACTTTAACAGCCCTAAAACACCCTTTTTAGAAGGATCATACAAGGGGTGAGTTTCAGGAAAATTACTCGTATCCATCCACAAACTAAGGGGTTCTTTCCCCATCTCATTAAAGACATCTTCAGCTAGTAAGGAGAAAATGAAACTGTCTGTATCACTATACACCAGTTGTACCCTATCTGAATAGTGGTTCTTAAGTACCCTGTACCAAAAATGGTACAAGCTGTATTTTGCTAGCTCAAGAATCTGGAACCCAATGTAATTAGGATGAGTAATTTTAATGAATGGTCTGGAACTGACAGACAATAATTTATTGTCGCCTAAATGCACCATTCGTTTAAAGCGGGGATTCTTCACCTCTCGTAAAAAGACCCTAGCTGAAGTCACTAGTTTGGTGTCAATGGCATAACGAGCTGGATTCAGTAGCGTTTTACCAAAAACACTGTTCGTCAGTAATTTGAAGAGTGTTTTCCTATCATTACTGCTGGAGGCATTTCTATTGTTAACGTTGGTGTTAACAAATTCTGCCATAAAATCTGACTGGTGGAACTCGTAAATTGCATGTATTGTTTCCACTTCAAGTCCTATCTCAATAAATAGTTGTAAAAGGTGAAGAGATATGAAATAATGTTTTTTGGGGAGATGATCTCCAACCAGTTTGATGTTTTTTGGGGGGAGGTGTGTGATGTTATTTGTTTCCAGAAGTCCCCTACTAAATGGTGAGATATCCTCCATACTTATTCCCCTATGGTGTAAACAAAGGGGCAGATCGTCTGTTAGTCTAGCTATTTCGGGTCTTAAAAGTTTGGTGTCAATTAAGAGCCAGTACCCTTTGTTAGAAGAGAAAGGCTGTTCTGTCATTATCTTCCCCCCGCTAATGAAGGAGTTCATCTCATCAGATGATAGTCTCCTTAGTCCCCCATGGGGCAATTTCCTAGTCATACAACTCCCATAGAGGCTGTTGAAGTCGAGATAAAGTAAGAATGAAGACCTATCCTCCTGGGGGTTAAAAGATGGGTTGACATAGCGGTTGTTAGCTCTGACATAACTCCTAACTGCAGTTGTAAAACCCCCTCGTATGTTTTGTGATAAGAGATTGTGCAACGTCACATCTGCACTTAACTCCAACGATATTCTACTACTTTTCAAGAAGCAGTCGTAGGAGTACCCTGGGAGGCTGCAATAGTGTGTCAATTCTAAAGAATATATATCATTTAGAATTGCCCTGTGGTGTGTAAAAATGTCAGCCAGTAATCCTACATCACACCTCAAATAAATGAGGAGGTAGTCTTTTAATGTCCTACACCCTGTAGCCTCCCATACTAATTTAGAATGTCTATATTCGTCCAAAGTTATACCTGATTTGTTTAGGGAGCTGTAGAACATTTCAATAGGAGGGAGTGTTGTGTCATTAAAGCAGCTGATTTTTGTGGTATATTCATAAGGGAAAAACTGCTTACCCTTTAAGAGTAGGTGGTGACTCTTTTTGGGCAAACCCTCTATCATTGAGTGAGTGAATGTTAAGGGGCTGGCTGAATCAATGTGGGTCTTTGCTAGGGATGAAAGACTACCTGTAATAAAAGCCAGTGAATCAAGAAATTTAAGCTTCCCTATTTCCACCTTAAGATATTTCGTCCCCTGTCTCATGAGGATATTGCTCTTAATATTTGAATCCATGGTAAACTCCCTCAAAATTAAGCCCATGTCATAAGACATATTATGGGCAATTAGAACTAAACTCTCCAGAGCATTCTTGTGGCGGAGGTTGCAGTAATTACATAGAGCTCCAATAT